>NW_027053065.1:32018-61018 GCF_011386835.1 Chrysemys picta bellii | reverse complement strand
GGACCGAAGAGGAGAAAAACGTAGGGGAGGCAGAGCATCAGCGCCACCCTGTGGTGAGTGGCTTACATGACTAGTTTCTGCCTTACTTTTTTGGAAGAACAATAAAAAGTCCTAACTAAGGGGGAACTGTTTCCTTGCAGTGAGCCCAGGACGAATTCCCACCAGAGGGGCTGCTGCTGGGCTAGGGTGTTAACTTGGACCCTGCCTTCCTTTGCAATCCCCAAGCCTCTTCAAGCGCAGTCAATTAGGACTCCAGGAACAGAGGTGGTTGCTTTGGGTAGGTCTACACTTGGGGCTATTTCGACCCTGCTAGCACGGGTGTAACAGCAGTGTAGATGGTGAGGACTGGCTAAGGCAAGTAAAGGGATGCTTGAACCCTATGGCTATGCACCCTACATACCCATTCAGGGCCTCCCCAGTCTACGCTGCTATATTTAGTAGGGTAGAGTCCTGCCCCTTCCCCGCTGCCAGAGCCTTTCCCCACGGCAGTGAAAGATTCCAGTGGGGAAAGGCTGTGGTGGGGGGAGGCAGTGAGGAATGGCACCGGCAGCTCCCCAAGCTGAGCCTGGCTGCCCTCCCTACCACAGCCTTTCACGTGTAGCTACACGCACCCTACGTGCTGACGTAGGTGTAGACAAGGCCTTTGTGTAATAAAGGACAGTGCAGGATGGAAGAGGGACAGGGTCAGGATTTAAGGATCATGGAAGCTTTTTTTTTGTTAGCTGCTGTATGGAGATGGCTGCTGTGTTCGTAAAGGGACCCCTGTAGCACAGAAATAGTTCAAAGTAGCAGCCGTGTTAGTCTGTATCCGCAAAAAGAAGAACAGGAGGACTTGTGGCACCTTAGAGACTAACAAATAAATTTGTTAGTCTCTAAGGTGCCACAAGTCCTCCTGTTCTTCTTTTTGAGAAATAGTTCAGGGTCTGGGACGGGGTGTCACATTTTTCCTTGTCCTTCTGCACCTCAAAACTTTTTTTTTTAAAAGGCTACTAGTCAAATCCTGCAGTTGGGAGCCCAGTGTGCAGTGCACACAGCCCAGATACACACCAGGGGTTATTGTAATCAGCGACTGCCCCAAGCCACATCATTCAGCTCTGGCTCCGGATCCAGATCTCAGCGTCCCCAAGTCCACCAGTGCTGGGTTTGGGGTTTCCAGTCTGAGCCCATCTCTCACTGCCATGATCATTTCAAAGCCTCGGCCAACACACTCCAGTGTCCTGAGTCACTGATGCTGCAGGGCTAGAGATCCTCAGCTGGTGGGAATTTGCAGAGCTCCATTGCCGTCCATAGCACTAAGCCAATTTGCACCATCCGAGCAGCTGGTTCTTGGAGTCTGGTACTGACTAGTGAAGGACTAGCTATAGGCATTAGCAGACTGAATCAAACTTGAGTTCCATCCAGTCCAGGACCCCATCTCTGACAGCAGCCAGCACCCGATGGTTCAGAGGATGCTGTCAGAATCTCACAGTAGCAGCTGTGGAAGAATCTGTCTCCCAGATCGGCTTTCTACAGATCTCTAATAGGCCTTTGTCCTTATTCTCCCCCAAAGCGGAGTGACGTTAGCGCAGGAAGGAACAAAGGTACCTGTTCTAAATAGAGTTCAGCCTGAGAATTAGTCTGAATCCAATATGCTGACAGGCTGAAAAACATGAAGGGCCCAGCCGGCTCTGTAGTGCTCTGCGCTTTCCCAGCCAGCCAGGTCCTTCCTGAAGCCGTTGTTCAGAAAATAGGGGTCTCCTCAGAATTGCCCTGGGCTCATGTGCGCACGGTGGCTGGGGTGGGAGACTCAGTGGGGACAAGAGCCAGAGTCAGTCCAGAGCGACTGTAGGAGAACTACGCTGCGAGCTGGACTGTCCCCGTCCCAGGCAAACCGACAGGCTGCTTTAATGGTTAACGTGGTCTTGCCTCCAGCTTTCCTGTCTTCGTTTTAAGCAATTGTCCCGGCCTCCGGAGAATGTGAATAACTCCCGTAGGCTCGCTGATCACCGGGACCACACTCGCCCGGAGCCTTCCCCTTGCCATCAGCTCCCTCACTCCGTGCCCATAACTCTCCTCCCACAGTCCATGGACCAGTTATTTTGCCCTTTGCTGTATTTTGTCTAGAGTCTCCTCTGTAAATGTGTGTGTGTGTGTGTGTGTGTGTGTGTGTGTGTGTGTGTGTGTGTGTGTGTGTGTGAGGGTGGGGATGGGGGAGGGGTGAGAATTGCCATATGAAAGGTGGTGAGGAGAGAGCTTGTCTCTAGCTCTACAGAGCTTTGATCTCCTTGCTGTGATTCATACCCCTACTGCTGCGGAATAGAGGTGAAGGAGGCATGACCTAGTCTAGTGGCACTAGCCCATTTCAGTCATGAGGACAGAGGTTGCTGTGCTCTGGGTTTATCCTGCCAGCCTGGGGCTGGCCAATCACTGTACTGTTATGTAATAAGGGTCCCCTGTGGAACGCATAATGAGCTAGCCAGGGTCAAAGGTTACTTGGTCCGTCCTCAGCCATGAATTTTAGCAGGCGGATGCTGCTCCTCCTTGTTTTCTCCTCTTTGTGGACTTTGGCGGTGCCCAGCAGTTCGTGTGTTGGGGGATCAACAAGGAAAAAAGAAGTTTAGCGACAGCAGAGAAAGGGGAACCCTGGATTAGCTTTATTCCAGCTCAATCATCACACCATTAATGATGGAAATGGTCTCTGCTCTGTCCTTTGTAGGGCTCAAAGAACACATTCCCTTCTCCATGGGCCTGGGCCAAAGCCCATTAAAGACAACAGAGAGACTGACTTCTGTGAGCTTTGTTTGGATCAGGCCACCTTGAACAAAGAGGGGTTGGACTCATTCCTGCGTCACTAGGCTTAGCCTATAACCATCTCACTGTCCACTATTTCCTTTGACTGACGGGCTGGTCTCACCCTCACTCAGTTCCCGGACTAAGGAACTGGATCTGGGGAGTTTGTACCCAATATCCCCCACCTCCTCCCTCTTTACATCTGAGGGTCTCTCTGATGAGTCCTTGCTAAGGACTGTCAAGTCATATTGCCCAGGCCTGATCTTCTTTGACTAAACACCAGGAAATACGGGCTTCCAGGGCTCCATCTGTGTCTTTGCATTAACCAGGTGTATCTTCCTGCCTCATTTAACTACCAGGCTCCTCTGATCAGCGAAGCAGCAGAAAAGCTTCCTGACTCAGGATACAGAGTAACTCTGCTGCTCAGTGCAGCATCTGCCAACCTGCCAGCCTTGAGGCCCAGCCTGTGATATGGTTCTGCAGATCCTAGGCTCAGTGCAGATCCTGGCAGCTGCGTGGGAATGTGCCTGAAAGCCGCTTTTGTGAGCCACCCCCACTAACTTGGAGGCCATCTGGCCACTGGGCCAGCCCCCAGCATAAAGCAGAGAAGCCTCGGGGATGCCGCAGCTATGCCCCCTCTCCCTTGGGAACACCTCCCTCTCCTGAGGCTGGGAGGAGGGTGGTGTTGGAGCCATTACAACAGGCCGATGGCGCCCATTACAGAAGAGGATATCACACAGTGGATGACCAAAGTACACAGTACAAATTAGATCCCATTGGTGCCATGACAGGGCCTCTGCGTCCCCATTGCCATCTCCTTGACCCACATCCTGGGACCTCTGCTTCCTCACTGCACTAACCTAAGGATATTACTTACGTTCACGTACCAAGTCCAGGTCTTCTGATCTGGGTCTGTCTGCCGGCGTGCTCGACAGTGCACCCTAGGGAATCAACACAACGGCTCTCCTGTCAATGCTTACATTCTCCAGGGCGAACTTTCAGAGGTTCAGCCTCTCAACAAAGAGAGCAGTTTTCAAGACGTCTCACGGGAAATTAAACTCAGTCACAATCTGGGAAATTACCGAGGGACTGATGGCCGAATGCTACGCTATTTCCACTGTTCCAGAGGGATTTCCTCAGAAGTATCTGGATGATTATGGTTTCAACACAACCCCTGCCCTTTTACATAAACCCCAGGCCACCCCACTTACAGGTCAAGAAATGAGGATGCAAGGTGCCCCAGACATACATATGGGGCGCTGCCAGTTGTGAGAATATGGGACTGAGCAACGCTCTGCAATCTCAGTTCAACAAGTCAACAAAACTTACCTCAGCAAAGAAGGCAACTGAGGTGAGCGTGTGCTTCTTCCTGCCCCACTTGGGCCTGGGGCCTGAAATCC
Source organism: Chrysemys picta bellii (assembly GCF_011386835.1). Classification (NCBI taxonomy): domain Eukaryota; kingdom Metazoa; phylum Chordata; order Testudines; family Emydidae; genus Chrysemys; species Chrysemys picta. The sequence goes on along the minus strand of NW_027053065.1, from coordinate 56,849 downwards.
TTCCCTCTCTCATGTGGGGCTCTGGAACATAAATACCCATGAGTAACAGGGACAGCAAGCTCTACAGAGCAAATCCATACGGCAGATGGTAGATAGAATAGCTTATACTATCTATCTATCTGTCTATCTATCATTACATGTTAATTCACTTACAGCATCTAGGCCTCCCCATTGTAGCTGAATGGCTCACAGTCAGAAGCTGGGATGTATCTGTTGAGGGGCTGGATTGTAGGATGAGAGTCCATGCATAGGCTCAGGCCAATATCTTCTTATGTCACTGTCCAAAGTCTGGCACTAACATTCATATTCAGGCATCTAAACGAGTGGATTCATTTTCAGAGGAGCTGAACAGCCACGGCTTCGGCAGATTCGAGTGAGAAGTTCTTGGTATTCAGCATTTGAGAAAAGTCAGGCCATTTATTTAGGTGCCTGAGTGCGGCATTGCAGCCTCTGCCATGGGTCGTTTACAATGAATAAGGAATCAACATCATCTTGGCACGACAACCAAGTTCAGGATCTAATCGAACTGTATCCTCTCTGTACTGCTGTACGGTTGTGAAACATTGGGACTGCGCCACTCAGAGTGGGCAAAGCTGGAGGCTTTCCACATAAAATGCCAACGTTGTATATTGGGCATAGAGTGGAACGACTTCATTTGTAAAGCAGATGTTTATGGTCGCTCCGGTCTACAGACTACTGGGGCCATTGTCCGCAGATGGCGTCTTATGCTTTTCAGAGGACATGTGGAGAGTATGCCACAAGACCAGGCCTGCACAACATACAGCCCGTGGGGGCCCACTGAGTGGCCCGCAGGGGGATTCTAAACCCCACGCACACAAAGTCCCGAGGCTGGCGTGACGGCGTGTAGTGAGTCGGTGTGGCTCCCCTCCTGCCCAGAAGAGGGAGCACCCTTGCAGGCAGAGGAGTGGGTGGAGCCACCGCCGCCTGTTCCCGCCCCCCGGAAGTCAAGGGGCGGGACAGGAAGTATAAAGGTCGGCCACCAGAGCTCAGTCAGCTGCCAGCCACTGCAGGAAGCAGACGTGCGGCCGGGAGCTCCCGGCCGGGAGACCTCCGAGGCCCGAGGACAGTACCCTGACTGGCCGGAGCTGCCCCGGACCCGCTATGAGGAGGGCCTGAGCCTTAAATTAACTGTTGTCGGCTCAGCCCCTGCACCGGAGGGCCTGAGCCCCGAACTAACTGTTGTCGGCTCAGCCCCTGCACCAGAGGGCCTGAGTCCGGACTAACTGTGGTCGGCTCAGCCCCTGAACCAGAGGGCCTGAGCCTTAATTTAACTGTTGTTGGCTCAGCCCCTGCACCGGAGGGCCTAAGCCCCGAACTAACTGTTGTCTGCTTAGCCCCTGCACCGGAGGGCCTGAGCCCCGAACTAACTGTTGTCGGCTCAGCCCCTGCACCGGAGGGCCTGAGCCCCGAACTAACTGTTGTCGGCTCAGCCCCTGCACTGGAGGGCCTGAGCCTTAAATTACCTGTTGTCGGCTCAGCCCCTGCACCAGAGGGCCTGAACCTTAAATTAACTGTTGTCAGCTCAGCCCCTGCACCGGAGGGCCTGAGCCCCGAACTAACTGTTGTCGGCTCAGCCCCTGCACCGGAGGGCCTGAGCCCCGAACTAACTGTTGTTGGCTCAGCCCCTGCACCGGAGGGCCTGAGCCCTGAACTAACTGTTGTCGGCTCAGCCCCTGCACCGGAGGGCCTGAGCCCTGAACTAACTGTTGTCGGCTCAGCCCCTGCACCGGAGTGCCTTAGCCCCGAACTAACTGTTGTCGGCTCAGCCTCTGCACCAGAGGGCCTGAGTCAGGACTAACTGTGGTCGGCTCAGCCCCTGCACCGGAGGGCCTGAGCCCCGAACTAACTGTTGTCGGCTCAGCCCCTGCACCAGAGGGCCTGAGCCCCGAACTAACTGTTGTCGGCTCAGCCCCTGCACCGAAGGGCCTGAGCCCCGAACTATCTGTTGTCGGCTCAGCCCCTGCACCAGAGGGCCTGAGCCTTAAATTTACTGTTGTCGGCTCAGCCCCTGCACCAGAGGGCCTGAGCCCCGAACTAACTGTTGTCTGCTCAGCCCCTGCACCAGAGGGCCTGAGCCCCGAACTAACTGTTGTCGGCTCAGCCCCTGCACCGGAGGGCCTGAGCCCCGAACTAACTGTTGTCTGCTCAGCCCCTGCACCGGAGGGCCTGAGCCCCGAACTAACTGTTGTCTGCTCAGCCCCTGCACCGGAGGGCCTGAGTCAGGACTAACTGTGGTCGGCTCAGCCCCTGCACCGGAGGGCCTGAGCCCCGAACTAACTGTTGTCGGCTCAGCCCCTGCACCAGAGGGCCTGAGCCCCGAACTAACTGTTGTCGGCTCAGCCCCTGCACCGAAGGGCCTGAGCCCCGAACTATCTGTTGTCGGCTCAGCCCCTGCACCAGAGGGCCTGAGCCTTAAATTTACTGTTGTCGGCTCAGCCCCTGCACCAGAGGGCCTGAGCCCCGAACTAACTGTTGTCTGCTCAGCCCCTGCACCAGAGGGCCTGAGCCCCGAACTAACTGTTGTCGGCTCAGCCCCTGCACCGGAGGGCCTGAGCCCCGAACTAACTGTTGTCTGCTCAGCCCCTGCACCGGAGGGCCTGAGCCCCGAACTAACTGTTGTCTGCTCAGCCCCTGCACCGGAGGGCCTGAGCCTCGAACTACCTGTTGTCGGCTCAGCCCCTGCACCGGAGGGCCTGAGCCCCGAACTAACTGTTGTCGGCTCAGCCCCTGCACCTGAGGGCCTGAGCCCCGAACTAACTGTTATTGGCTCAGCCCCTGCACCAGAGGTCCTGAGCCTTAAATTAACTGTTGTCGGATCAGCCCCTGCACCGGAGGGCCTGAGCCCCGAACTACCTGTTGTCGGCTCAGCCCCTGCACTGGAGGGCGTGAGCCCCAAACTAACTGTTGTCGGCTCAGCCCCTGCACCAGAGGGCCTGAGCCTTAAATTAACTGTTGTCGGCTCAGCCCCTGCACCGGAGGGCCTGAGCCCCGAACTAACTGTTGTCGGCTCAGCCCCTGCACTGGAGGGCCTGAGCCTTAAACTAACTGTTGTCGGCTCAGCCCCTGCACTGGAGGGCCTGAGCCTTAAATTAACTGTTGTCAGCTCAGCCCCTGCACCGGAGGGCCTGAGCCCCGAACTAACTGTTGTCGGCTCAGCCCCTGCACCAGAGGGCCTGAGCCCCGAACTAACTGTTGTCGGCTCAGCCCCTGCACCAGAGGGCCTGAACCTTAAATTAACTGTTGTCGGCTCAGCCCCTGCACCGGAGGGCCTGAGCCCCGAACTAACTGTTGTCGCCTCAGCCCCTGCACCGGAGGGCCTGAACCCCGAACTAACTGTTGTCGGCTCAGCCCCTGCACCGGAGGGCATGAGCCCCGATCTAACTGTTGTCGGCTCAGACCCTGCACCAGAGGGCCTGAGCCCCGAACTAACTGTTGTCGGCTCAGCCCCTGCACCGGAGGGCCTGAGCCTTAAATTAACTGTTGTCGGCTCAGCCCCTGCACCGGAGGGCCTGAGCCCCGAACTAACTGTTGTCGGCTCAGCCCCTGCACCAGAGGGCCTGAGCCTTAAATTAACTGTTGTCGGCTCAGCCCCTGCACCGGAGGGCCTGAGCCCCGAACTAACTGTTGTCGGCTCAGCCCCTGCACCAGAGGGCCTGAGCCTCGAACTAACTGTTGTCTGCTCAGCCCCTGTACCGGAGGGCCTGAGCCCCGAACTAACTGTTGTCGGCTCAGCCCCTGCACCGGAGGGCCTGAGCTTTAAATTAACTGTTGTCAGCTCAGTCCCTGCACCAGAGGGCCTGAGCCTTGAACTAACTATTGTCTGCTCAGCCCCTGCACCAGCGGGCCTAAGCCCTGAACTCACGGTCGCCTGCTCAGCCCCTGTCTGAGGGCCTGAGCCCTGAGCTAGCTGTCGGTTTTGCTCCTCCCCTGCACCGGAGGACCAGAGCTTCTAAACTAACTGGCTGTTTACTTCCAGCAGTAGTGAGTCGGTGTGGCTCCCCTCCCGCCCAGGAGGGTTGAGACCTGGCACGGACCTATTACACGGCGCTTCCTGGGGCAGCTCCTGGTGGCGTGCCTGCCCGCCGACAGGAGCCAGCAATGCGGGACAAGGGGATGGAGCCCTCGCGTGCCGCCGCCGCGCCTCAACCCCCCCCCGCCCCAAGTAGGACACGGAGCCCGCGCGCGCCGCTGCCCCTCCCAACTGCCCCAAGCGGGACACGGGCACGGAGCCCTCACTCCGTCCACCCCAGCGGGACACAGGGCTCTGCCACCGCCCCCGTCCTGAGCGCTTTTTGGCCTACTCCCCGCCCCTGGGACTCCTTCCCCATCCAACCCCCCGCGTTCCTTGATGCCCCCCCCGGGATCCCTGCCCCATCCACCCCCTTCCCTGTCCCCTGACTGCCCTCCGCCGCCCCATCCAACTCCTCTCCTGATTCCCCATCCAACCACCCCTTCTCCCTGTCCCCTGACCACCCTTGGAACCCCTGCCCCTGACTGCCTCCCACTGCCCCATCCAACCCCTGCTCCTTCCTGACTGCTCCCCGGTACCCTTGCCCCCATTCAATCCCCCTGTTCCCTGCCATCTGACTGCCCCGACCCCTATCCAGCCCCCCACCACCCCCCTGAACTCCCCTGCCCTCTATCCAGCACCCCTCCCTGCTCCCTTACCGCGCTGCCTGGAGGTGGGTGGCAGCGCTACAGCCGCGCCGCTCGGCTGGAGCCGGGCCACGCTGCCACCGCGCAGTGCGTGGAACACCGGGTCAGTCTGCGCTTGCAGCCCCCCCGCTTCCCGCCAATCAGCTGTTCGCGCAGGAAGCCTGGGAGGGCGGAGAAGCAAGCGGCGGCTTCGTGCTCAGGCCCAGGGAGGCAGAGTGGAGGTGAGCTGGGGCGGGGAGCGGTTCCCCTGCGCGCCCCTCCCCCCGGGTTACCTGCTGTGGCGCGGACGGCTCCCCCCACCACAGCTCACCTCCGCTCCGTCTCCGCCTCCCTGGGCTTGAGCACGAAGCCGCCGCTTGCTTCTCTGCCCTCCCAGGCTTCCCGCGCGAACAGCTGATTCGCGGGAAGCGGGGGGGGACGGGGAGAAGCGGGGCGGAGTGTTCAGAGGCGGAGTGGAGGTGAGCTGGGGCCGGGGAGCGGGGCGGAGAGCTGGAGCACCCATGGGGTCGGCTCTTAAGGCATCACTTTTGCATAATGTGCTCAGGGGGATCAGCCGCTCCCTCTGCTCCCCCCCAGCTATGGTCCTGGTCACTTCAACTTATCGGTTGTTAAATTTAGAAGCCCTTTTAGAACCGGTCCCGCGCAGGACAACTGGTTCTAAAAGGGCTTCTAAATTTAACAACCGGTTCCCACGAACCGGCTCCCGCTCACCACTGGAGACTCCCCTTGCCGCTCTCACCCTAGGAGCCAGAGACCTCCCAGCAGGGCTGGTGAGTGCGGCCAGGGAAGGGGGAAGGGTGTGGTGGAGTGAGTGTCTGGGAGGTTTGCGGGGGGTGCTGGGCTGTGAGGGTGTGGAGGGCACTGGGCAGTGGGGGAGGTTTGTGTGTTTTGGGGTGCTAGGCAGTGGGGGCCTGTTGGGGGGTGCTGGGCAGTGAGGGAGATCTCATAGACTCATAGACTCTAAGGTCAGAAGGGACCATTATGATCATCTAGTCTGACCTCCCACATGATGTGGGCCACAAAACCTGACCCACCCACTCCTGGAAGAATTCTCTCCCTTGACTTAGCTGTTGAAGTCCCCAAATCATTATTTAAAGACTTCAAGTCGCTGAGAATCCTCAAGCAAGCGACCCCTGCCCCATGCTGCGGAGGAAGGCGAAAAACCTTCAGGGCCTCTGCCAGTCTACCCTGGAGGAAAATTCCTTCCTGACCCCAAATATGGCCATCAGCTGAACCCCGAGCATGCGGGCAAGATTCTCTAGCCAGACCGCCTGGAAAAGTTCTCTGTAGTAACTTTTAATATCCCATCATTGACCATTGTTATTGACCTATTGACTAAAATCACTGTATCCCATCAAACCATCCCTTCCATAAACTTATCAAGCTTAATCTTAAAGCCAGAGAGGTCTTTCGCCCCGACTATTTCCCTTGAAAGGCTGTTCCAAAACTTCACCCCTCTGATGGTTAGAAACTGTCGTCTAATTTCGAGCCTAAACTTCCCGACGGCCAGTTTATATCCATTCGTTCTAGTGTCCACATTAGTACTGAGCTGAAATAATTCCTCTCCCTCCCTGGTATTTAAAGAGAGCAATCATATCCCCCCTCAGCCTTCTTTTGGTTAAGGTAAACAGACCTAGCTCCTCGTGTCTCCTTTCATACGGCAGATTTTCCATTCCTCAGATCATCCTAGTGGCCCTTCTCTGTACCCTTTCCAGTTTGATTTCATCCTTTTTAAACATGGGAGACCAGAACTGCACACAATACTCCAAATGAGGTCTCACCAGTGCCTTGTATAACGGAACCAGCACCTCTTTATCCCTACTAGAAATACCTCGCCTAATGCATCCCAAGACCGCATTAGCTTTTTTCACGGCCACGTCACATTGCCGACTCATAGTCATCCTGCGATCAACCAGGACTCCGAGGTCCTTCTCCTCTAATGCGTTACATCCAACTGATGCGTCCCCAGATTATAACTAAAATTCTTGTTAGTTATTCCTAAATGCATAACCTTACACTTCTCACTATTAAATTTCATCTTATTACTATTACTCCAGTTTACAAGGTCATCCAAATCTCCCTGGGGGATATCCCGATCCTTCTCCGAATTGGCAATACCTCCCAACTTTGTGTAATCCGCAAACTTTATCAGCCCACTCCTACATTTGGTTCCGAGGTCAGTAATGAATAGATTAAATAAAATCGGACCCAAAACCGAACCTTGAGGAACTCCACTGGTAACCTCCCTCCAACCTGACAGTTCATCTTTTAGTACGACCCGCTGCAGTCTCCCCTTTAACCAGTTCCTTATCCACCTATGGATTTTCATATCGATCCCCATCTTTTCCAATTTAACCAATAATTCCTCATGCGGTACCGTATCAAACGCTTTACTGAAATCGAGGTATATTAGATCCACCACATTTCCTTTATCTAAAAAATCTGTTACTTTCTCAAAGAAGGAGATCAGGTTGGTTTGGCACGATCTACCTTTCGTAAAACCGTGTTGTAATTTGTCCCAATTGGCATTGACCTCAAGGTCCTTAACTATTTTCTCCTTCAAAATGTTTTCCAAGACCTTGCATATTACAGATGTTAGACTAACCGGCCTGTAGTTACCCGGGTCACTTTTTTTCCCCTTCTTGAAAATAGGAACCACATTAGCTATTCTCCAGTCAAACGGTACCACCCCCGAGTTTATGGATTCATTAAAAATTATCGCTAACGGGCTTACAATTTCCCGTGCCAGTTCTTTTAATATTCTCGGATGAAGATCATCCGGTCTGCCCGATTTAGTCCCGTTAAGCTGTTCGAAATTGGCTTCTACCTCGGATACGGTAATGTCAATCCCCACTCCTTTATTCCCATCCGTCTCGCTTCTACTATTCCTCAGCCTTTCATTAGCCTCATTAATACCGATGCAAAATATTCATTTAGATATTGTGCCATGCCTAGATTATCCTTAATCTCCACTCCATCTACATTCTTAAGCGGTCCCACTTCTTCTTCCTTTGTTTTCTTCCTATTTATATGGCTATAAAAGCTCTTACTATTGGTTTTAATTCCCCTCACAAGGTCCAACTCTACTCAGCTTTTGGCTTTTCTCACTCCATCTCTACATGCTCTGACCTCAATAAGGTAGGTTTCTTTGCTGATCCCCCCCCTCTTCAACGCCCTGTACGCTTCCTGTTTTTTCTTAATGACCCCTCTGAGATGCTTGCTCATCCAGCTCAGTCTAAATCTCCTGCCTACGAACCGTTTTCCCTTTCTTGGGATACACGCCTCTGACAGCTCCTGCAACTTCAACTTGAAATAATCCCAGGCGCCTTCCGCCTTTAGATCCCTAAATATGTTAGTCCAATCCACTTCCCTAACCAGTCTCCTTAATGTATTAAAGTTAGCCCTTTTGAAATCGTAAACCTTAGTCTCCGATTTAATTCTGTTAATCTTTCCATTTAGTTTAAATGGAATTAGCTCATGATCACTTGAGCCAAGGTTGTCCCCTACAACCATTTCCTCAACGAGGTCCTCACTACTCACCAGCACCAAATCTAAAATGGCATCCCCCCTCGTCGGTTCAGCAACTACTTGATGAAGGAATTCATCAGCTATTACGTCTAGGAAAATCTGAGTCCTATTATTGTTATTAGCATTTGTTCCCTAATCTATATCTGGGAAGTTAAAGTCTCCCATGATTACACAGTTCCTATTAGTATTTACTTCCCTAAAAACGTTAATGAGTTCTCTGTCCCTATCCAGGCTAGATCCCGGCGGTCTATAGCACACCCCAAGCACTATCCAGGGGAGGCTCTAGTAGTTCTTTTACCCAATGTGAGTAATGCCCAGACAGATTCCGTCTTATCCATTCCATCGCTTATTATTTATTTACAGTTTACCTCATTATTGACATACAATGCTACTCCCCCACCTTTACCTTTGATCCGGTCTTTCCTAAACAGCACATACCCTTCCATACCTGTACTCCAGTCATGACTACTGTTACACCACGTTTCAGTTATTCCTACGATATCCGGTTTCATTTCTCGGACCAGGAGCTCCAATTCCTCCATTTTGTTACCTAGGCTTCTCGCATTGGTGTATAAACATCTTAATTTATGCCTTTTGGCCTCTCTCACATTCTCCCATTTGATATGGACACCGTACTGCTAGTATGACCCATTAGTCTGGTATCCACGCCCCTCCTCCTTATGTCCAATCTCTTCCCCCTGGCTGTATCTGTTCTTATCTCATTGTCCTCCCTCTCAATGTTATAATCTGGTGTGGAGATTAACTGGACATCTCCCAACCGTCTCCCTGAAATTCCTAGTTTAAAGCTCTTTTGATGAGATGAGCCAGCCTCCCTCCCAGAAGTCTATTTCCTTCCCTACTCAGGTGAAGTCCGTCCCGTGAGAACAGTTTTCTGTCCCCGAAAGCCTCCCAGTGGCCATACATCCCAAAGCCCTCTTTATAGCACCACTCCCTTAGCCAACTATTTATCATCACAATCCTTTCACCCCTTTACTGCCCTTCTCTAGGAACAGGCAGAATCCCACTGAAGATGATCTGAGCCTCGAATTCCTTAAGCGTCTTCCCCAGCCTGGCATAATCTCCCTTGATTCTCTCTAGCGAGAACCTAGCCGTGTCATTTCTTCCTACGTGAAGGATGATCAAGGGGTTCTTACCTGCTCCTTTTAGGATCCTTTTCAGCTGCAAGTCCACATCCCGTATCTTAGCGCCCGGGAGACAGCACACCCTTCTGTTCTCTGGGTGCGCCCTGGTTACAGGCCTGTCCAACCTCCTCAGTAAGGAGTCCCCAATCACGTACACCTGCCTTTGCCTGGTGGCAGTGCGATCTACTAATCTATCCCCTGTTCCCTCTAGTTGCAACCCCTGTCCATTCCTATTTTCCCTTATAGTCCCCCTTACGTCATCCTGTATAGTCCCGGGGCCCAGAATTGGTGCTGTCTCCATCAACTCCTCCCCTCTTTCTATGGGACTAGCTGCTCGTCTCTTTTTCCTCACCCTGCCCCCTTCAGTTACCACCTGCTGCACCCCTTCCTCGTTCTCCAAACACCCAAACCTGTTCCTGAGCTCTGTTTCTCCTTCACTGGCCCTCCTTTTCCTTTGCCTGCTTCTCACAGTCACATGCTTCCACTGCCCTTGTTCTCCCCCTGGCATTCCCCCCTCACAGGTCTTAGCCCCTGCTACCACCTGTACCCCTGAGCATTCCCCTTCAGCCCCCACTTGCCTTTGCTCCATCAGATGCTCGAACCTCCTTCTAAACTCTATCAGGGTATCTACCTGCATCTCCAAGCCTCGGATCTTTTCTTCCAGCAGTTCCATTAGGCGGCAGTTCATGCACACATACCTCTGTTCAGGTACCGCTGCTAGGACCATGTACATACCGCAGCTGCCGCATGCAATCATCTGCATTGTGTCACCTGCGGCTTGGCTCATGGCTGCTGTTGCCTGGGCCCGCCTGCTCAGCTGTGCCCTCTGCACCAGGGGAAATACAGCACAAAGGGCACCACGCCCTCCTGCCTCCCCTTCCACCTCCTCCAATGGAACTCCCACTCAAACTCCCCTGTTAGCAGCCCTGTTCACTGCCTCCTGTGCCGCTGCTCGCAGCTGTTGCCGCTGCCTGGCTGGGTGGCCGCTTTTATAGGCCCTCTCCTCAGCCAAGCTCCGCCCGCAATCAGGGCTCAGCTGCCCGCCCAGCACGCTGCCCCTACAGGCCTCTACACATACAAGCAATACAAAGACACCTGTATTTGCATCTACCTTCTCCTCCAATGGAACTCCCACTCAAGGATCTGTGTGTGTCAGGGCACTGGGGGTCTGTGTGGGGCATTGTTTAGTTGTGGTGGTGGGGCTGTGGGGAAGGGCACTGGGAGGGAGGGAGGGAGGAGAAATCTGTGTGTATTGGGAAACTAGCGAGTGGGGGTTTCTATGTGGGGTGCTGATGTGTATTAAGAGTTACTAGCTGGATTGAGGACTGATAGATTTGGACAGAGTTTATATTGAATGGGCAAATGAAAAAGATTGCAGGGAAAAACAGTAAGGTTAGTTTAGCAGTCTTTGACATTTTGACCAATAAAGAAATTAAAATGCATTTGTAATTAGATATCTTATTCTTGGCTGATAATCATTTATTGATATTTTTTAGGAAAATTTTCCATTTAAAACACAAACTTTTGTTTTTCTTTTTTTACTTATGATGTCTCTATCGGAAAACCCATATAAATTGACACAAATTGCAAATTAAAAATTTTTAAATGTATAAGCATTTTACTCACTTGGGCGCATTTGCCTCATGGCACACAAATTTGAACTCTGCTTCAAAAATTTGCACAGAAGAAATTTTTCTTTTACCTTAATTATACTATCTTAGGAGCCCACTATAACATAGTACCAAGGTTCAATACAAAGTCATATAAAAGTTATACAAAAATCTCTGCATTATGCATTTATCTACAACTGCATTGACTGACTGCTGTGTGCAGTAATATAGTGACCCCTGGACCTACAGGCTTCCACACACCGTCAGTGCCTTGAAAATTTGCTGTTCTCTACTAAGGTTTTTCACTAAACTGGCTGCTTTAATTATTTTTTCATTTGGGTTCAATTTGGCGGGACTGGGATGCTTAGTTTCAAAGTGCCACCGAAGGTCGTATTCTTTCGGAACGGCTAACGTTTCGCGACACACGAGGCACAGTATTTTGTCTTTGGAAATAGTACATAAGTATTTATTCGTCCATTCAGTGTTGAAAACTCTGTGCTCTGATTCTATTTTTCTCTTTTTGTTTTCACTCATGGTATCCATTATGAGGCTCAAGATTTTGTTGAATAAATTCACACACAAGGGAAACAGTCACAGTCACACAGAAAGAGAAGAGATATCTCACGGTGCATGGCACACTAGCAAGGCACTGACAGTGTGTGGAAGCCTGTAGGTCCAGGGGTCACTATATTACTGCACACAGCAGTCAATCAATGCAGTTGTAGATAAATCTCTGCATTATGCATTTTTGTATAACTTTTATATGACTTTGTATTGAACTTTGGTACTATGTTCACATCAGCACATCTTAATACACATCAGCACCCCACTCGCTAGTTTCCCAATACACACAGATTTCTCCTCCCTCCCTCCCTCCCTCCCTCCCAGTGCCCTCCCCCACAGCCCCACCACCACAACTAGACAATGCCCCACACAGACCCCCAGTGCCGTGACACACACAGATCTCCCTCACTGCCCAGCACCCCCCAACAGGCCCCCACTGCCTAGCACCCCAAATCACACAAACCTCCCCCACTGCCCAGCGTCCTCCACACCCTCACAGCCCAGCACCCCCCGCACACCTCCCAAACACTCACTCCACCACACCCTTCCCCCTTCCCTGGCCACACTCACCAACCCTGCTGGGAGGTCTCTGGCTCCTAGGGTGAGAGCGGCAAGGGGAGTCTCCAGTGGTGAGCGGGAGCCGGTTCGCGGGAACCGGTTGTTAAATTTAGAAGCCCTTTTAGAACCAGTTGTCCTGCGCGGGACCGGTTCTAAAAGGGCTTCTAAATTTAACAACCGGTAAGTTGAAGTGACCGTAGCTGGGGGGGAGAAGAGGAAGCGGCTGCTCCCCCTGAGCACATTATCCAAAAGTGATGCCTTAGGAGCCGACCCCATGGGTGCTCCAGCTCTCCGCCCTGCTCCCCGGCCCCAGCTCGCCTCCGCCTCTGAACACTCCGCCCCGCTTCTCCCCCTCTTCCCCCCGGCTTCCCGCGAATCAGCTGTTCGCGCGGGAAGCCTGGGAGGGCAGAGAAGCAAGTGGCGGCTTCGTGCTCAAGCCCAGGGAGGCGGAGACGGAGCGGAGGTGAGCTGGGGTGGGGGGAGCCGCCCGAGCCACAGCAGGTAACCCAGGGGGAGGGGCGCGCAGGGGAACCGCTCCCCGCCCCAGCTCACCTCCACTCTGCCTCCCTGGGCCTGAGCACGAAGCCGCCGCTTGCTTCTCAGTTCTCCCAGGCTTCCTGCGCGAACAGCTGATTGGCGGGAAGCGGGGGGGCTGCAAGCTCAGACTGACCCGGTGTTCCAGGCACTGTGCGGTGGCAGCATGGCCCGGCTCCAGCCGAGCGGCGCGGCTGTAGCGCCGCCAGCCACCTCCAGGCAGCGCGGTAAGAGAGCAGGGACGGGGTGCTGGATAGAGGGCAGGGGAGTTCAGGAGGGTGGTGGGGGGCTGGATAGAGGTCAGGGCGGTCAGATGGCAGCGAACAGGCAGATTGAATGGGGGCAAGGGTACCGGGGGGCAGTCAGGAAGGAGCAGGGGTTGGATGGGGCGGTGGAAGGCAGTCAGGGGCAGGGGTTCCAAGGGTGGTCAGGGGACAGGGAGAAGGGGTGGTTGGATGGGGAATCAGGAGAGGAGTTGGATGGGGCAGCGGAGGGCAGTCAGGGGACAGGGAAGGGGGTGGATGGGGCAGGGGTCCCGGGGGGGGCATCAAGGAACGCGGGGGGTTGAATGGGGCAGGAGTCCCGGGGGGGGTGGGCCAAAAAGTGCTCAGGACGGGGGCGGTGTCCTGCTGGGGAGGGGGGGCAAGGGCTCCGTGCCCGTGTCCCGCTTGGGGCAGTGGGGAGGGAAGGTGGCGCGCGCGGGCGCCGGCATTGGGTCGGGGGGGGGGGCGCCTGAAAGCCCCGCCACCGCAGCTCTGATTGGGCTGGACTCAGCCGCCCGCATTGCTGGCTCCTGTCGGCGGGCAGGCACGCCACGGCGGGCCGTATGTTGTGCAGGCCTGCTATATGGCATGAACCTATTAGTCCCTCGTAGATTAGTCCACACTGCATGTACTTCTGCTGTCAAATCTTCTCGTGGCTCCATAGCATGAGCGGGCTAATGCACAGATTCCATCTCTTCCTACAAGGTCACAAAGAATGTATCAGAGATCGGAGGCTAATCAGAAGAAAGGGAAACGGTCAATAATGCCGTGGCTGATGTAATGAACCAGCTGTCTTGCAACTCATCCTGTTATGGAAGGAAAACAGAGATGTGAGAGAAATGAGGTTGCACGGTGCCCCAGACATATATATGGGGCACTGCCAGTTGTGAGAATATGGGACTGAGCAACGCTTTGCAATCTCAGTTCAACAAGTCAACAAAACTTACCTCAGCAAAGAAGGCAACTGAGGTGAGCGTGACTACTGGGGCCATTGTCCGCAGATGGCATCTTATGCTTTTCAGACATGTCGCGAGTATGCCACAAGAGGTTCCGGCGAACGCCGTTCTTTGAGTGGCTCGTAACATCCGAGAGACAATTTCACCAATCAAGGGGTGCAGGCAGCCCAAAGGGAGGCCCCCTATTACATGGGTGCCTCCAGTCTATTCTGACGTTGGGCTCTCGGCCCGTCAAGCACAGGAACGGATCAATGGTGAACAATTGCTACGGCCGACCGTTCGGCTAAGCGTTGAAGAAGAAGTATGGATTTAGGTACCTAACTTTTGACATCCATGTTTGAAAGTGCTGGCCCAAGTGTCTAAAGAAGAGTGAGGTTATATAATGTCAATGGATGGAGAGATAAAGGGTTTTCTTTAACTGTCCAAGGGGAACTAGAGGCCTGGATCATACGAACAGCCATATTGGATCAGACCAGTGGTCCATCTAGCCCAGCATTCCATCTTCTGACAGTGGCCAGTGCCAGATGCTTCAGCAGGAATGAACAGAACAGGGCAATTTATCAAGTGATCCATCCCCATCATCCAGATTCCATCTCTTCCTACAAGGTCACAAAGACTGTATCAGAGATCGGAGGCTAATCAGAAGAAAGGGAAAAGGTCATTAATGCCGTGGCTGATGTAATGAACCAGCTATCTTGCAACTCGTCCCATTATGGAAGGAAGACAGAGACGTGAGAGCAAATGCCCTTGGTTTTACACTAACAGTCTTGTCACCTTTTTGTTTCACTGGAGCCAGTAGCCGTCATTCTGCTGAGTACTGGGGTCACTTAAACTCATCCCCAGCTGCCTACATCTCATGGGGCACAATGCAGGTAATTACCACAGGATCATGCAGGCACTGGCTTCGGGGCTGGAGTGGTGGCTCAGCTGACCTCCTCCAGTCACCAACTTCTCTGTGGGAACTCAGGGCCCTCCTGAGTCCCATCGGTGGCTTTGGGAAGGGTCCGGGCCACTCAAGAGATCTCTGTCAGGAGCATTTTCCCTCTCCTCCTGGCCAGTCAAGCAGCAGAGCAGGTTCCTGAATCTAGCTCCTAGGGTCTGACGTGACTGGTTTCTGCCACCATCCCGAACTTGCTGAATGGCCCGTGAGACACTGACACGGACAGAAGAATCCGGATCTTGCTGCAGGCCACTGAGAGCTGAGACAGAGAGAGGAAGCTCAGGTCAAAACACATATCGTATTAGCATGCCCTAGCCCCTGCACCATGGGCCTCTGTATCTTCCACAGGGGCGGCTCTATGTTTTTTGCCACCCCAAGCACGGCAGTCAGGCGGCCTTTGCTGGCATGCCTGCGGGCGGTCCGCTGGGCACGTGGATTCAGCGGCGTTTCTGTCGGTGATCTGCCGGTCCCGCGCCTTCAGCGTACCTGCCGCCGAATTGCCACCGAAGCTGCGGGACCGGCGGTCCTCCGGCAGGCATGCCGCTGAAGGCTGCCTGACTGCCGCCCTCACGACGACCGGCACGCTGCCCCCCGTGTCTTGTCGTCCCAGGTACGCACTGGCTGCGCTGGTGCCTGGAGCTGCCCCTGATCTTCCACAGCAACTAACTCCTCCCAGATGCTCTGGACCCACCAGGGCTATCAGTGTCATCGCCATCTGATAACCCCTTAAGTCCTCAGTGACATCTGCCCTTGGCAGCACCATCTTCCACTGCATTCTGGGGCATCCACCTCCTTAGCACCATCTCCCTGACACATGCCAGGGCCTCTCACCCTGCCTGGCATTTACTTTCTCCTTCTAAAACCTTCTGGCACCTGGAGATGGAAGTGACGCCTGACATCAGAGAAAACAAAGCTGGGACTGATGTCCAGGCTCTCTCAACAGCTACCTCTGGCCACGTCTAAATTGAACTCAATGCAGCAGCATGGCAGGGGAGTTGCACTTTTTCCTAGACTGGTTCACAAGTGGGAGGGATAGCTCAGTGGTTCGAGCATTGGCCTGATAAACCCAAGGTTGTGAGTTCAATCCTTAAGGAGGCCATTTAGGGAACTGGGGTTTAAAAAACAAACAAACAAACACTATCTGGAGATTGGTCCTGCTTTGAGCAGGGGGTTGGATTAGATGATCTCCTGAGGTCCCTTCCAACCCTGATATTCCACAAGGAGCATGAGCTCTCCTTCCACATGCAAACACAGTCATGTGGCAACTACTTACACTGAAGTATCAGCTCCTTCTCTTGCCTGACCATGGCGGGCTCTGACCTTTGAACAGTGCAACCTGGAACGTACAATGGAAATGAATCTTGCAGGAGTTTTCACCTCCCCTGGGGCTACCTTTTAAAAAATGGCAGTCTTTCCAACAAGCAAAACAGCTTTCAAGTGGTCCCTGGGATAATCAGACAAGTCCACAAGCTCCAAGACAAAGAGGCTCATGTCTTGGAAGACACAGAGAGCCTGATTGCCAATGACTGCAGTCCCACAGGGATTCCAGTGGGTGGAGCAGGAGGGTAGGGTTGTAATTTGCTCCAGGCCTTTTGATATAATCCCCAGCCCAACTGCCTCAAGGGCAGGAAATCTAGACACTAGGATCCCAGGGGGTTAATTCTTGCTGCTAGTGCCCTCCAAGCAGAACACGGGACAACCTCTCAGATAGAAGTTGCTTAAGAAAAGTAGTGGTTACCGATAAAGATGACTGCTGCCCGTCGTATTGGAGCCTGGGGGCTTTGGAGGTGATCCAGACATTGGAGCAAGATGTCAGATACGTTCTTGAGCTTCAGCACCTAGGAATAGAAACCAAAGAAGCTTCTTGTTGCTGGGGCCGCAGGGTGAGAAGAAGAGAGATTTCATCTGCTTGGCTTGGAGGGGTGGGAAGAATGCAGCTCCCATCTCCATGTATCCTGGGGGCAACCATCTACATGCCAGGCAGTCATTAAATGACCATTTCAAAGTGTCACCAGACACATTGCTGGTGTCTGAGCTGCTGGCAATGCAGGGCTGGAGCCTGGCACTAGAGAACACTGAAGCCCGGTTGTATGGGCTTCATCTGGGGAGGACATTAGAGAGGGTGCAGAGCACAGGAAATACAGTGCAGAAGTGGCCAGTGGGCTGGGGTAAGGTGAAAAATGGGGACATCCAGTTTCCTGCAGGATTCAGAAGGCATTTTTGCCATCAACTGATTCTTTATGTTCTGAGCTTTCACCTCCGTACTGAACTCCTGGCCAGGTCTGCCTGTTCAGATCTGACAGGCACTGGGAGGAGTGGGGGAGCTGGGTGCTTCTAAGAGGAAGCCAGAGTGCAGTATGCTAGTACTAGACATGCAATCAGAGCAGTGAGTGAGGGAACACGTTTCCGGTCCCACATCTAGAAGCAGCACTCACGAGAAGCCGATTGTTCACTTACAGAGTGCTGGCAGATCTTGTCCACCACCTGAGGATGGGTGTGCCAAGCCTTCTTGCTGTTAATCTGCTTAGGACAAGACCATCCCAGGAGCTGAAAACACCCAGCCAAGGCTTTCTGACACCTCTGCAACACAAGATAGGACAAGGAGAGTTTGCATCATGAGAAGAGCTGGAATCTGTGGTCACTCTGCAGTGAAAAGCCAGCTGAAATGATCAATGAGGGAAAGGAATGTGGGGGTCACATGGTATCCTGCTGACCCTGGGTGTCTCTTTGTTCCTATTAGTGGAGGCTCCTGGAGTTTGATCTTCATGGTGGCTGCAGTTCAGTGACTTAGGAAGTGGCTGCTGAGAGACATAAAACATCTCCACTTGTGTGTCCATTGAAGGCCAGGGAACTTGCTTGGGTAAATGGGTAGGGCTGAGATTTTTCACTTTTGGGAGGCGGCTCTGGAGACAGATCTAGCAGGAGAGCTGGAGCAGTCAGGGCCTGCTGCACCAGGGAGCACATGGCAGCGGGACTCACCTTGCCCACGTCAGGGTCCTCGTCCTGTAAGTGAAGGAGCAGTGGGACCAGGCTGCGGGTCACTTCCTCCTGCAGCAGGGGCTTCTGCCTCCTCGTCACTGTCTTAAGCAACTTTGTAAAGAGCATGATGGCAGCAGAGCGCACCTGGGGTCTCACCTGTGATGGACACACAATCATGAGGGGATCTCACCGAGGGAGCTTCACACTCTCCTTACAGGGTGAGCTCGGCACAATGCAAACCACAGATAGGGGCCAGTCTGACTAATAACTCCATGGTCTGCCCACCAAGAGGGCACCCATTTGCAGAAAGGTTTGGGTGGAGGGGCAGACAACACAGGTTAGGACAGTGGTTCCTAAATTTCCCTGGAGGCCTCCTGTAAGTGCTGACTCCATCCACAGTGAAGGGCTCTTTGGAGGGTTTCTTTAATGGGTTCAACACTTTCATAGTTTCATAGCATTTAAGGGCCATTCATTCATCTAGACTCCAAAGCACAGGACATTACATTTCACCCCATGACCACTACATTGAGCATGTTAACTTGAGTTAGATTAAAGCATATCAGTCCTCAGGAGACCAAACGGTTGCATGCCACACACAGAGAACACGAGAGACCAAGGTGTCACCAACGCCTGAGGCCCAGGCAATGGCTCGGAACTGATCAGGTCAGATATGCCACCACTACGACTCCAGAGTCACAACACTGCCTGGCTGGGGATGGGCAGGTCAAGAGCCCCTGACTTACAGCATCGAGTAAGGGGATTAGCTTCCTGGCCACGCTGGTGCGCTCACTCCCATCCAGGCTCTGCAGAAGGTTCTGAACAGCTGAGATGGCCTCCAGAATACTCCCATCATCCATCTCATCCGAGCCCCAAAGGATGGCAGGCAGCAGGGCCTTGACTTGTTCCACCTACACACACACACACACATGGGGGGGCTCATCAGATCTCCCAGCCCTCCAGTGAGTACAAGCCACAGTGCCAGGGCTGTGTTTATTCTACCCCGTGGCACCAAGTCAGAGAGAAGCTCCGTCTCCACAGTCAGAGGCGTGGTGCTTTAGAATCGATGGGGATGCCTGACGAGGCAATCAGTGAATCCTAACCCTGTCCCAGGTCGTTCTGGTGTAGGGTGGGCAAAGCTGTGGTTTGCTTCGGGGCTTTTCTCTCTTTTCTATGTGCTATTCATTATTATTATAGCAGATGCTGGCAGCAATCTCCATAGTTAAGGCTGCCGAGGCCCCAATGCGAGCGGCGCTCGGCCGCCCTGTCACCCGCTTTTCGGTCGATAAATAGCCGACTGGGGGGAAATCCCGACATTTTTAGATTTTTAGAAATCCCCCCTGGACGGCTATTTAAAGAGCGAAAAGCCGGACAAGTCCGGGGAAACCCGGACGTGTGGTAGCCCTAGGAGAATGATAATGTCCACCTGAAATCCAAGCAGTAAAATCCCATCTAAAATACTCTCTGAGGAAAGATCTGCATTGAGGGGCCGTTGTGATCCCCGTTCCTGCTGGGGAAATGGAGGCACCGAGAGGGTCAGCAAGTCAGCAGCAGAGGTGAGCTCAGAACACTGTGCCTCACTCCCTGCCCAGAATTCAGTCCACTGGGTCACAGCCACCTCATCATTTTCCAGTTAACCAAGCCTGGACTCTCACCTTCCCTGGTTGGGTTGCCAGGATGCCGAGTCCTCTTAGACCAAGTGAACGGAAAACTGGGCTGGGGTGTTTTGTCCACTCCTCGAGACGGTCCAAAGTGTCTGGATGTGGGAGCTTCTTGGCCTCTTTGTAACGCAGAAGCTGAAAACAACACAGAGCGAATCAGCAGCAGGGTGCTTACCGGAAAACTTTGTGTGTCGGTTCTGTGGAGAGGCATCATAACCTCCATGTTGTACCGTCCATTGCTATACATCAGCCCCACTTTGTGTGTGACACCCAGTCCTCCCACTGACTTCCTGGGGCTTTGACTGGCCGTTAGCACTAGACTCAGCCATAGGCCTTAGCAGAGCTGCTCTACCCTCCAGGAAAACATGTAGGGCAACAAAATGTTCAGTGACCATTTGTATGGCGGACTCTTGTGCATCTGGGGGTTTGCCAAGAGCAGCCGAACCCCTCGTGGGGTCTCTGTGAAGCAGAACAAGCCGCTCTGAGATAACGCGAAAGCTGGGACTGAGAAATGAAACCCCTCAGTTGAAATCCTGACCCCACTGAAGTCAGTGAAAGTTTTGCCATTGATCTCAATGGGCCCAGGATTGGACTCCTGGTGAGGAGAGAATTAAACCCCATCCCTTAATGAGTTAGATGAGGAGACAATCCCTGAAAACTGTCAATAGGAACTAGCCAGACAGAAACCGTGGAAATGGGGAGGACAACCTAGCGATGGACTATAGAGCCACCTCATTCCTGGTGATGTGCCTCTAACTAACTCATCCAATAGAGAAGGTTAAAGATTGCTCACCACATTCAGAGCTAATGATCCTGCATCTGGGGGAGCTTTTACCATGATCCTCTCTCCTCTATACCCACTCAAAATGCCCCTCTTTGCTTTTCCTTAGTGACTTCGCAAGGAGGAACCTTTCATGGACCTGCAGAAAGGCTGATGCTGACAGGAGACCCAGCTGCCCTTCGGGAGAGTCCAGGCTGATGCTGTTCTACAGAACCCTAGTTTCTTGGATATTCCCATCAGGCTCCTAATTACAACTTTGGAGCAACCAATGATCCCCTAAAGGATCCATCTCAGATTTTACACTGAGCGTGCTGGGACAGGACTGGGGGAGCCTAGTCAGTGCTGCATGGACACCTGGCAATGTGGACATGACCAATAAAGCTCATCGTTTATGTAGCGCAATAATGAGTCTCAAAGGCTTGATTTAAGGAGTTGCTCACTAATCTAGGTCACAAGACCCAATTGCTCTCATCAGCTAATGAAACTTACTTCTACAAAGAAGGCCATCATGGTCAGCCTGTGTTTCTTATCACCTCTGTCGAGGCGCGGGATCACTAGGTCCAGCAGCATCCTTGTGGTCTCAGGGCAAGCATAGTGCACCACAGCTCTGTGACACAAAGCAGAAATACCTTTGTTAGTAGGGGAAGAAGCACATTCTGCAACAAGGGGGTGAGGGGTCAGCTTGGGGCCACATGGCAGCCCAGAAGTGAGGACTGTTTCATTCTGGAATTGCCCCCACTAACAGGACTGACTGCATGGAAAACGCTTGTGTATTACCTGGCCAGCAGGCTCACCCCACGGAGGTGATCTTGGGGGCTTTGTAGGAGGATCCAGCCTTGCTCCTTCTCCATAACAGTCAGCTCGGAACGGCAGCCAACACAGAGAAGCAGCATCTTTATAGCCTCCACTGCAGAGCTAGATTCAAACAACACACCAGCGTGACTGAGTGCCAGGAGCCCCCTCATGGTAGGTCTGTCAGGGAGTGACGGATTCACTTGTGTGTGGAAAGACACACCAATGGTTTAAATAGAGCTTAGGAAGGCACAGGTTCGTCACTGGGGTTCCTAGGCACTATAGTAATACAATTTAATAATATGAAGAAAGAGAAAGAGTTCTGAGCAAATCCTACAGACAATTGCACATCAGCACTAGGGCATGTCAGTGTCACAGAACAGGAGAACTTCAGCCCTTTAGTGTCGGACCCACATTCCTTTGACACACTGGCAAATTGGCTCCCACTAATTTCTCCCCATAGCTGCTGGGATAGTCTTTCTACTTCCTCTGCAGTGCATTGGTCGGTATGTCATTTACCACTGAGAGACACCCTTGCAACCTAAGCCCTGCCTGCTAACTCCCTCAGAATTAGAGAGTTATGGAAAACCTGCAGGGGCCACATGAGAGCTGGAGAAGAGAACTATGACTTCTCTATGACTGTCCTTGTAATTAGACCGTTGACTTTCCAGTAGGCGCAGTACCTGGTGTGGAGGCTCTGCCGGCTGCTTTCCATTCCAGAGACTTTATCCCCTGGTATGCTCTGTCCCAGGCTGAAATGGATTTCGACAAGAAGAGCCATTAGCAGCTGAGGATAGAGGCGATTTGTGGCATCTCTGGACTTGCTCACCGAGATCATCTCATAGAGGGCGCATGTGGCCTGAAGAGGGAACAAGACAGACACAAGCTTACTTGGAAATCCTACTCCCTCCTGCGTCAGTTCTCAGGATTTCCTAGCAGAGAAAACACCAGCAGGAGAAGGCTGAACCCAGGGGTGCTGGAACACGTTGTGTAGTGGGGGTGCTGAGAGCCATTGAACCAAACTGTAAACCCTGTATATGATGGAAACTGCTTCAAGCCAGGGGGTGCTACAGCACCCCCGTTCCCCCAGTTCCAGCACCTATGCCTGAACCCTCTGAGCCTGAGGACTGACTGGGGAAAAACGGCCACCAGGAGAATCTGGCTAAGGCCCCACAGTTGGCTAACTTACAACCCAGCATAAAGGAGGAGACTGGGGGAGTCCTGCCTGCAGGAGAGGTGGAGGGACTGCCTGAAGTAAATGCCACCTCCAGGAGGAAGGCTAGGGGGTGGGGAATCCTGTCTTATGGAGGGAAACCAGAAGGACTGTTTGAAACACAGCCCAGCTGCTGCCAGGGAGGCTGGGAACAGCTTTGAGGAAGCTCCTCAGAAGTTGGGTGGGAAGAAGTCACAAGGAGCCACAAATCCAGGGCAGGAAAAGCAGAAGCTGCAGATCCATGGGAGTTGCTAACAAGCAGGAAAAAAGGGAGGAACAGCTCAGGGAAGTGGTGAGGGATTGAAGGAACAGTCCTTAGCAGCCTATCATGGGGTCCGTGGGCTGGAACCCAGAGCAGAGGTCAGGTCTGGGTTCCCCAGCAAGAGGCAAAGTACCGACCTCAGGACTAAGAGACCAAGAATGATGAGGCTCAGATGGGGGCTGAGGGCTTGGCACAGAGGCCACTACATGTTGGGTTTTCCCATATTGGACTTTTCTGTTAACCCTGGAAGAGGTGACGTGGCCAGAGGGCCAGACCATGGAACCTGCGGAGTGTTACAGAACCAGGAGGCTGGACAATGGGACACCAGTGTGGAATAAGCCCTGCAACATCATGTCCTGGCATGAGGAGGCGCGTTGGCGGTGAGTGTGCCTTGTGACAGAGATATAGGATAGATTTAACTGTATGGGGCTATGGATGTTCGAACAGTGACTTACGGCAGCAGACATGTGAGAGGCTTGGTGCTCAGAGCTGTGGTGACTCTGCAGCTTCACAACCAGGTTCTCCATCACCTGTCCTCCGAGGGCCGGGTCAGCAGATAGGAACTGCCACAGCTCGGCCGAATTGCTAGAAATTCAGAAATACGGCAACATGAGGGACTGGATGGCTTAGGAGAAAAGCTATTAAACCTCTTCACCAATGTAACCTCTTTGTAAGAGAAATCCTCCTGTGGAGCCAATGCCCTGCCCAGCAATCCAGTCCCCAGAGCTTGTGCAATTCAATGTGGAGCATGAACAAGGACTCCATGGACCTCAGATTGAGAATCACTGACACAGGATATAGAGCATTTCAGCTCAAGGCTGCCAGTGTGAATCTGGCCTCAATTGGTCACAACCTAATTGGCTAATACCGAGAGGCTGATGGCTAATGGCTAATACAGCTTCTCTGGCAGCAGATGTCCTATACAAAATGAACTAAGGGTCTCAGACCAGTGCCCAGTGCACGCTGTCCACATTACAGAGTCAACCACCATACTTGGCCCTTGTTGGTAGGTTCAGGGATTGAACGGGACACGGAGGCTGAATGAGCCTTTCTTGCCTAGTCGGCAGCCCCTCCACCTATGAGCTCAGAGTGTTGTTAGGGGCAGTGTGGAGGAAGCTTCATCGTCACTTCCTGGGCTGCAGCTGAGGTCTTCATTGTCCAAGGGTGTCAATGGGGCACCTTTCACCAGCATTAAATTCCCTTTAAAAAAAAGGGAGCGGGCATGCAGCAGCGTGGCTCAGCTCTCCGCAGCGCTCAGCCAACAACTGTGTGAGGGAGAGTTTCAGTGGAGTCCTCTGATATGCAGGGCTGGTTCTAGGATTTTTGCCGCCCCAAGCAAAAAAAATTTTGGCCGCCCCCACTTTTTTTTCCGTGTCCCCCTCCCCCCGGCCCCGTCCCAACTCCACCTCTTCCAAACCCCTTCCCCAAATCCCCAGCCCCACCTCCTCCCCCGGGCGTGCCACATTTCCCCCCCATTGCTTCCTGGGGGCCCCAGCGACCTCCCACCCTAGCTCATCTCCGCTCCGCCTGCTCCCCCGGGTGCGCTGCTGCTGTGCTTCTCCCCCCTCCCTCTCAGGCGAAGGAGGGGGGAGAAGCGGAGCAGCGGTGCGTTCAGGGGAGCAGGCGGAGCGGAGGTGAGCTAGGGTGGGGGGGTGCAGGAAGTAACGGGGGGTAGCACAGTTCCCCGCACCTACAGTCAGTGCTCATGGGTCCTGGAGGAAAAAGTGCCCCCGCCACCCCAGCTCCCCGCTCCAGCTCACCTCCGCTCCACCACCGCCGCCTCCCCCGAGCGCCCTGCTGCTCGGCTTCTCCTCCCTCCCAGGCTTGCTGCGTGAAACAGCTGTTTCTCGCGCAGCAAGCCTGGGAGGGAGGGGGGAGAAGCGGAGCGGTGGCGGCGCGCTCAGGGAAGCAGGTGGAGGCGGAGCGGAGGCGAGCTGGGGTGGCGAGCTGGGGTGGCGGGGGCACTTTTTCCCCATGCCCCGGAGTCAGCACCTATGATGGGCGGTTCCAGAATGCCGCCCCTAGAAATGTGCCGCCCCAAGCACCTGCTTTTTTTGCTGGTGCCTGGAGCCGGCCCTGCTGATATGGATTGTTTCTGGAACTCACCGCTTGGGATCATCCATCATAAAACCACACTTTGCGTAATCACTGTTGCTCAACTTTTCCTGCCCAAACACAAATGTGCTTCAGACAGCAAACGTTCCACCTAGGCTCACTATCTGTACGTTCAGATGAAGGAGAACGGCGGAATGAGCTCTGCGCTTGCCAGCCGGAGTAGCAAAGGGATAGTGAACTTAAGAACACAGACTTAAATCCACCCCCTGCTCCAGGACCCATGAGCACTGACTGTAGGTGCGGGGAACTGTGCTTTTGA
>NW_027053065.1:28518-31518 GCF_011386835.1 Chrysemys picta bellii | reverse complement strand
GAACTCCTCCCAAAGGCAGATCTCTAACAAGGCCCAGGGGCCGGGAGAGGGGGACTGGGAATGAGAGCTCCTGCCTTGCACATGGGGAGACACATTCAGGGAATGGGGGAGAGGAATCTCTGACAGGTGGATTTCGCTCGCTGTGGTTTGTGGCTGAAAAGAGAAGAGCCATCAGGAGGAGAGGGCAGGTAATTTGCCCCATGTAGAGGGGGGAGATTCAGTCCTTAACAGTCAGTGCTTTATACTTTGCCTTAGTAAGACCAAACAATGTGCTCAGTGGTGAGGTTCTCATATAGGGCCTCAAAGGATCACGCGAGGCCTGAAGAGTGGAGGCATTTCGTACCTGTCTGTAGGGAAGGAGTAGTCCAGAAGGCATGAGATCACTGTGTCCAGATGCTCCGCCTCGCCAGCCAGCAGGGCCACTAACTTCTTCATCAGGGTCCTGGAGCTGGGCTGCTGGACTGAATCCAACCGGCTGCAAACCCCAGCCACAAGGTCTGCTGCCTGAGAGAGAGGGAACCAGATGAGACGGGACAAGACTCTCATCCCATCCTGCAGCTGGGGCAAGAGGGAACCTCAGCATCCCTGGAGAATCAGAGTTAGCCTCTAGGTTTTGCCTAAAAGTCACAATTTCCTATATTATTGGCAGGGCTCATTTCAGAGCCTTACAAGGTGCAGCGTTGCAAAGACCACATATCAATGGCTCAAAGGAGATGAGTCCTATGTAGGCACAATACAGGGGTAACATAAGAATGGCCATACTGGGTCAGACCAATTGTCCATCTAGCCCAGTATCCTGTATTCTGCTGGTGCCAGATGCTTCAGAAGAAATGAACAGAACAGGGCAATTTCTCGAGTGATCCATCCCCTGTCACCCAGTCCCAGTTTCAATCAGAAGGCGTAGGGACACCCTGTGCAAGGTGTTGCACCCCTGACCACCTTGGCTAATAGCCATTGATGGACCTGTCCTCCAGGAACTTCTCTAATTCTTTTTTGAACCTGGTTATACTTTTGGCCTTCACGACAACCCCTGGCAATGAGTTACGAGTTGTGTTGTGGGAAGAAATATTTCCTTAGGTTTGTATTAACCCAGGTTTGTGTGTGTGTGTGTGTGTTTGTGTCTGTGTGTGTGTGTGAAAGGATAAATAAAACTTCCCTATTTACTTTCTCCACACAAATTCATGAATTTATAGGTGTCGGCATCCCATGAATTTATCCAGAGGCAATATGATATTTTCTGTCTTATTATCTATCCCTTTCCTAATGTTTCCTAACATTCTGGTAGCCTTTTTGACTGCCATTGCACACTGAGTGGATGTTTTCAGAGAACTGTCCATGATGACTCCACCCTTGAGTGGTAACAGCTGATTTAGACCCCCTCCATTTGTATGTATAGTTGGGATTATGTTTTCCAATATACAGGAATCAGACTAGAAGATCTGATGGTTCCTTCTGGCCTTAAACTCTCTGAACGTATGACTGTTCCCAGCACTGGGAATTCTAGTTTCCGTCCATCTCAGCAGCAGCGCCCCATACCTTCTCCACCTTAGTCCCACCGCTGTTCACCATGGCAGACAGCAATCCCTCTGCAGTTGGCTGGCAGTTATTGTTGCAGTGATTCGTCAGGCCATCCATAACAGTCAGAATGAAATCTGTCCTCTCTCTTGGGTTGAAATAGACTCCAAAGAGCTGAAGCATACAGGGAAAAGTGTAATTTACAAAAGGCCTCGTCCTGATTCCACGGGGGGCTGATAACTACTGGAGCCCAGAGAAAGCCCTGTCTGGGGGTTGCAGGTCCTCTCCAGCTTCTCAGGGGCTCTGTTTTACTCCTTTCTATTACAGGGCCCCAGTGGCTGATGAGGCTTCTGCTGCGAAACCATATCACTCACAGTGAGGCAAGAGGACTAGTTAAACCATTACAGTGGCCAACCTAGGAGTGCTGCCTTGCACGTCAGGATGTGCATTTAGTGGTGTCAGACACCTACTTCTCAGGCATCCGAGGTGCAAGGGTCACCATTAAAAGATCAGCAGTTGCGGGATCCATGTAGTAATATTAGTAATGACTGTTACAGTACTCGGTCTTTGACTGTGACTGTATGTGATACCCTCCTACAACACATCCCAGCATAAATACAGCACCCAAGTCCTGATTACGACACCATCACCATACTTCCTGGCTTGCAGCCTGACCCAAAGACCATTGAAATCAATGGAAAGACTTCCATTGGCTTCAATAGGTTTTGGATCAAGCCTATATGGTATAGACTTCGTTGTGACAGCTTCTAACAACCCAAAGTACGAGAGCAGTAGGCGTTCAACCTTCCCCATATGGACACTCCCTTTCCTATACTAGGACCCTCCCAGAATCCCCTTCCAAACTAGCCAAGACCCTGTCCCATTTGGCAATAAGGAAAGGGCAGGGTGCCTGTGCCCCCCAGGTTGGGAACCCATCTGCTAGAGCAGTGGTTCTCAATCAGGGATACACATACCCCTGGGGGTACACACAGGGGTGGCAGGTTTGTATAATTTTTGGCATTGCCCAGAATGGGTCCAAGTCCCACCTCCCCCTACACCTGCCTAAGGCTCTGGGAGGGAGTCTGGGTGCGGGAGGGGGTTTGGGGTGCAGGTTCTGGGAGGACGTTTGGGTGCAGGAGGGGTGCAGGCTCTGAGATGGAGTTTGGGTGCTGGGTGCAGGCTCTGGGCTGGGATAGAGGGTTTGGGTGTGGGAGGGGGCGTGCGGCTGGTCCAAGGATGAGCAGTTTGGGGTGCAGCAGGCAGGCTGACCCTGGGCTGGGGCAGGGGGCCAGAGAGGAGGACTCCCCGCAGCCCTCTCCCTGCTGAAGGCAGCAAGCTCTGTGGGAGAGGAAGGGGGGGCCTCCTCTCCGACCCCCAACACGACACTCATCCAAGCCCCCCCAGGCTGCTGCTCAGGAGGTCCAGCCAGGATAAACCTCCCCCCTCCCCCGAGTCGACTCGGAGTCTCCTGCCGCGGGGCGGGGG
>NW_027053065.1:5018-28018 GCF_011386835.1 Chrysemys picta bellii | reverse complement strand
GGCGGGAGGGCTGCCATGCGCTCCTCCCCTCCTCCCTCCGCAGGCCAGCAGCCGCCTCAGCCTGCCCCGGCGCCGCTTCCTTGTAGCCGTCTGCGGCAGCGGCTGGCGAGGGAGCACAGTGCGGAGCTGCAGGGGGCAGCCGCCCGCTGCCCAGGGAAGGCAGGGGCTCTTGGGGGAGGCGCGTGGGGGTGGCAGCCGGGGCCGGGGGAGGTGCGTGGGGGCGGCAGGCGGGGCTGGGAGAGAGACCCGGCCCCGAACATTGGTGGAGCCGGGTCCCCTGGGCCCTGAATTTTCTCAAGCCCGGGCACCATGGGCCCATATAACTTGCCGTCCCTGGGGGTACAGGGGATACATCAACTCATCTAGATATTTGCTTAGTTTTACAACAGGCTACATAAAAAGCACTAGCAAAGTTAGTCCAAACTAACATTTCATACAGACAATGACTTGTTTATACTGCTCTAGCTACTATATCAGTGTTTCTCAATCTGGGGGTGGCAACCCCCAGGGGGGTCATGGGATGGGTTTAGGGGGGGTCACAAGTTTAGGGTCGCCATTGGGGGTGGCAAGCAGGGCCCCCGCAAATCTAAGATACATGCAGAAGCTGAAGCCCAAGCCAAGCCCAATGCCTAGGTTTGCCAACTTCGTAATATTTAAAAACCGGACGCTCATGCAGGAGTGCTGGACCGCTTCTGCCCTGCCTCTTCCCCCCGAGGCCCTGCCCCCCATTTGGTCCTCTTCTCCCCTTCCACTGTTGCTCACTGCTCTTCCCCTCTTCCCCGCCCAGGTCAGGAGCAATTTGCCTGCTGGGAGCTGCAGCCGCATGATGTGGGTAGGTGGCAGCCCCGGTTGAGTAGGGGCTGGTGCGGGTGATGACCTGGCACCTCCCCACCTCCCTCACCCGCAGTAACTGGACTTTGGGTGTCCGTCAGTAGATCTGACCGGACACTATCAGATCCCCTTTTCAACCAGATTTTCTGGTCAAAAACCGGGCACCCGGCCACATTACCACCGCCCGGGGCTCAAGCTGAAAGCCGAACCCCGCCACCTGGGACTGAAATCAGTGTCTCCTGAAAGATGTACACTAGTCTGGAAAGGTTGAGAACCACTTGCTAGAGAGTAGATCACTCTTTATGAGCATTTGTTGTCTTCACTGTTGTAGCCGTGTCGGTCCCAGGATATTAGAGACACAAGGTGGGTGAGGTTCTATCTTTTATTGAACCAACTTCTGGTAGTGAGAGAGACCAGCTTTTGAGCTACACAGAGCTCTTCTGTGTCTGTCTGAAGAAGAGCTCTGTATGGCTCAAAAGTTTGTCTCTTTCACCCACAGAAGTTGATCCAATAAAAAAATTGGACCTCACCCATCTTGTTTCTTTCTGAGCATGTCATTTCTAGCCATGAGGAAGGGCAGGAGCTGTAATTCTTGGGTAAGCCATACACAATAGAGATGGGCGATCCAGGGACAGGAAGTAGTTTGGAGCTGTGCGATACCGTATTGTACTGACACCAATGTAGAATGGTCATTAGTGCCAGGACGTGATTACCTCTGCGATCTTGGAGGGGCTGTTGCAAACCACAGTGGGGCTCCAAGCAGCCAGAAATTCCTTGTTCCTCTGTTCAGTCCATTCCACATTCTTTCTGTCCAACTGTGCAACTGAAATACATGTTAATAACACTCTTAACTTTCCATTCTGCTTCCTGGCTTCTGCTCTCATCCCTCTTTACTGGACAAAGCCCTTGGTTTGGCCCTGATCCAGGAAAGCATTTAAGCACATACATTATTCGAAGCAGATGAATAATCCCAGGGACTTCCGTGGGACTACTCGCCTGATGAAAGTTACAGATGTGCGTAAATGTTGTGCTGGATCAGGGCCTTGACTCCCAGAGTAAAGTGGCTCTATCAAGTGGTGACTGGAATCTAGCCAAAACACTTCAGTGGCATAGAAGTGGATTAACACAGTCATGAATTGAGCCCCAGATTTGGATCCAGATTTCCAACAGCCATCAAAGTTCTGGGGCGTTCGGGGTACAGGCATCTCGAACTGATCTAATTGGTCTGATGGCGTTTAATCCCCTATCATCGTGTCCCACTGACCCTTCCCATTCTCACTGAAGGAATTAGCTCTACCAGTCTCAGTTTGTGGTAACGTGTGTTGCCTTTCTCTGTATTCCCCCCCTCCCCTTTCCTTTCTTTGAAAGTCAGGGCTAGAATTACGGGATGACTATCAGACGCTTGTTTCTAGAGCCACAAAAAAACAGCACTCTGTTCAAAGGAACAAATACCGAGCCAGATGCTCTACTTCTTCCTCAGGCACTACCCTGAACAGGAGCTTTGCCTGAGGAAAGTCTCTAGCATTTAGCTCCCAGGAGGGGGATTCAGATGCTCATCAGTGCTTCTCTTACTCTTTTGGCGCCACGCAATAGAGATGAGGTAATGAACAGCCTCTGCTGCCTTTGAGCCGATCTCCTTGACGGGATCCCCACAGCGGATCCCCAGCACTGCAACCAGGTGTCCGAGCCTGGTGAATGGAGACGCTTCCTAATGGTACAAAAGAGGAGAGGAGGAATCCATTACCACTGCAGGTAAAGCGGGCTGTGTCTCCTAGGCAAGGAGTCTATATCCACACAGTCCCTTTCTATAATGGGGCGTGATCCTCAACTCTCCCTTTTCAGAAGAGGCTTGGGAGCCAGAAGAAGAATATAGGGCTCGATCCCGCACCACAGACGTCCACTGGAGTTTTGCCACAGACGTCAGTGGGAGCAAGATCAGGATCGTAATGATCTGTAACGGCTGAGGTGGGCTGGAATGGAGAGGCCTCTTCCTGCAGCTCTACAAGAGGAAAGTATCCCATTGTACTAGGATGAGGAATGGAGGCAAACAGGGAACCAGCTGGGGATGAAATGTCTTCAGTCTCTAGGATTTTGAAATCTCTTTTCTCTGAAATTCATTAGATCCAACCATAGAAAAACCCGTTCTTCCTGTGCCCCTTGTTAGCTGTCTTTCCTGCATTGGAAAGAGGTGGCCTATTCCTCCAGGGCACTGGATTTATTTTCCAAGTGTATCAGATGCCAACCCATCTCAGTCAGGATGATGGATGAGCAACGAGATCGGTTTTTCCTCCGCCTATTAGGGAGCATTGCACTGTGGGGCCCATCAACATACTTCTAAGCAGGAAGTTTCTCTGGCGTGGAAGAGTGCCCTGTAGGTCTAGTTTGCAATCAGGTCACTAGAAGTCAAGAGTTACTCACATCCAGTTTGACTTCTGTGGCCACGAAGTTTAGGAGCAGTATGCTGCTCCATACAGCCCTCTCCCGCAGGCAATCTTTCCTGGACTGCATCCAGGAGCCCATGAGCTGCAGGAAAAACAAGAGAGGTTAAAAATAACAGGGGGAAAGGGTGTATACAAGTGATCCCCAAAGGATAATCTTTATTCCGGCTGAATCATCTCACTCTTACAGATACAGGCTGCGTCTGATTTGTGCAGACTCAAAATACACATGGAATTCTTCTCTTCGAACGAAAGCAAAGTGCATTTCTCTCTGAGGGCCCAGTCACACACCCGCTGAAGTCAATGAAAGTTTTGACATTGATCTAAGGACCGATCCAATGCCCATTGAAGTCAAAGGAAAGGTCCCCATTTGATTTCAATGAGCATTGGATCGAGCCTTTAATGGATGCAGGATTGGGTCCTATGTAAGGAAGGGAAGGGCCAAGTCTTCTCTGGACAAGCCACACAATCCAGCATTTCATTCAGCAAAATAAGAGCAGCTGGAAGAAAACTTCTATTCTTTCATAATTGCAGACTTTGGGCCAGCCCTCATGCTCTGTAGTTAGCGGCAGTCTTGGTTCCCATTGCACCCACTGGTTCTCACTGTGGGACAGCTGGAGCTGGGAGTTCTGTGGAGGCCAGGTGCCAGCCCTCACGGGGGACTAGAGTCCTGGCAGCGACCCCTCCAATTGCATCAGGAGTGGCAATGATGGGCAGTAAAGGGAATAACGTCCTCATTTGGAAAGGACACTGTGATGTAAGGGCCACCAGGAGACAGGAAAGAAACTGAGGGTAACAATGGAGGAGATTGTCAGACCTCACAGATGGAAATAGAAGACTCCCCCGTGCTACATGAACCTTGTCACATATGCCCTAATAGGAGAACTCTGTGGAGATGGGGCACTCCGTTCTTTCCTTAACTCTCCTTTCCCTCACAAGCTCTTAACAAGATTTTCCTGTTCCTCTTCCCTACCTTACCATCCTCCAACCGGCATCTCCAGATCCTGTTTACCTGCAAGATGCTCTCTAGCTCAGCCGGAACTGGATTTTCTAAAATCAGACTCTGGAGCATCTCGTTGAGGGTCTGCAATGTTCCAAAGAAGAGGTCCTGAAAGGAGGGGAAACCGTTATGCTCAGCGCCACAGAGCTGTGGATTATACAAATAATTTATCTTATGGGCTTGAGGCAAGAATCACAGGGTGAAATTCTTTGGCCTGTATTATACAAGAAATCAGGCTAGATCAGGGGTGGCCAACCTGTGGCTCCGGAGCCATATGCGGCTCTTCAGAAGTTAATATGCGGCTCCTTGTATAGGCACCGACTCCGGGACTGGAACTACAGGCGCCAACGTTCCAATGTGCCCGGGGGTGCTCATCAGGGGCGTAGCCAGGTGGAGGGAACAGGGGCAGTGGAAAAAAAAAAGCGCCACCCGCTGCGGCCCTTTTACTGACAGGGCGGCGCTCCGGGTCTTCGGCGGCACCTCGGCAGCGGGACCTTCACTCGCTCTGCGGGTCTTCGGCGTCATTTCGGCGATGAAGCTTCAGTGCCGCCGAAGACACCCGGAGCTAGTGAAGGTCCCGCCGCCGAAGTACCGCCAAGACCCGGAGCGCTGCCCCGTCAGTAAAAGCGCCGCAGCAGGTGGTGCCTTTTTTTTTTCTGATCCCGGGTGAGTAAAATTAAAAAGGCGCCACTTGTGCTCGGTGGGGGAGCGGCCGCTGCCCCGCGTCCACCCTAGCTATGCTACTGGTGCTTACTGCTCAACCCCTGGCTCTGCCACAGGCTCTGCCCCCCCTCCACCCCTTCCCGCCTCATCCCCTGAGCCTGCCGTGCCATCGCTCCTCCCCTCCAGAGCCTCCTGCATGCCACCAAACAGCTGATCGGGACGTGCGGGGGGGGGCGCTGATCAGTGGGGCTGCCAGAGGGCGGGAGGCGCTGGGAGTGGGGTGGGGGAGCTGATGCGGGGGCTGCTGACATATTACTGTGGATCTTCAGCAATATACGTTGGTAAATTCTGGCTCCTTCTCCTAAGACAAGGTCTATAAAAATAAGGCCAGATCCTCAATGAGTGCATATTGACATAGCTCCATCAGCAGGCGTGAAGCT
This sequence comes from Chrysemys picta bellii, assembly GCF_011386835.1. Lineage (NCBI taxonomy): Eukaryota > Metazoa > Chordata > Testudines > Emydidae > Chrysemys > Chrysemys picta. The sequence goes on along the minus strand of NW_027053065.1, from coordinate 22,646 downwards.
ACACGGATTCATACCAGCGAAGGGTCTGGCCCATACTTCTTGTGCACAATAGTTGCTAAATAATTAGCTACTTCACTTATTCAATAATGTGGGTGCCCTGAGCGCAAGAGAAACCGTATTTAGATTTGTTCTGGGCAGTGAATCCTTCAGGAATCTCGAGAAAACTAGCCTCATGTTTCAACTGATATTGGCCTGCCGTGATTCAAAGCTGTGCTCTTGACAATCACCCAGAAAGCCAGATGCATCGTTATATCCCTGCCTCATTTCCATTATAAACCAAAGGAAACTGATAACAGAAAGACATCTGCAGTATAAATGACCCTTTTCTTATAATTGATCTTCCAAATCATCCCCCAAACCTGATGTAATGAATTCATCAATGCCTCCCTTGGGAAGATAACATGCAGCAAAGCCCTTATCAGAGAGTAAGGAAAATGTTATAGCAAAGAAAGTCCTACATTGAAATGAGATTTTTTAACATTAGAAATAAATATCACTTTAATAAATATATCACCTTGTCTTTGCAGGAGCGCCACCAGATTTTCTGCTGCCCAAGGCGGCGGAAGGTCCCGCCCCGAAATGCCGCCCCCCACAGAGGCGGCGGAAGGTCCCGCCGCCGAAATACCACTGTGGTCGCCACCCCTCAAATTGTAGCGCCGTAGGCGACCGCCTAATGGGTTACGCCGGCCCTGTGTCTGTGCCCTTTACTCCTCTGGGTCTTAGATACTATTCACTCCAATGATTTGGTTAGAGAGACCATATGTGAGCATGCGGGATGTGAGGCAAATTAAGTGTTCTAAATTCTATTGACTTTGGTAGTGAATTTGGTCCAGTGTCTGTAATTTCTCTCCCCTCAACTTTAGGGCCATAAATGGCTTTTCAGAATTAAAAAAGCGCAGGCACTGAAAGCTTTAGCAACTCTGACAGTACGGGTCAGATGTTTAAAGATTTGCCACCATATTTACACCCACAATTTGCAGGCGCAGCTTTGCTCCTACTGGTCTTTTCACCCGTCAAGTTGATCACTTCGATGCCAAAGTACTGGACTTAGGTGTGAAATCAGGTATTTCAGGTGCCCACGTGTGCTAAGGTGTAACTGCAAATAATTGCAGGTCAAAAGTAGGGACTAAAGTAAAGTTCAGGCTGAAAATGTGGCTGTATCGAGTGCCGCAGGACCCCAACTTTATTCAGCCCCTTCATGCAAGAGGACCTAGCTGTGGGAGGTGCCACACACCAGAAATACCTGGTCAGTGATCAAACAATAGCCAGCCCCATTTCTAGGGCAAGCACTAAGTACGTTTTCCTCATTCCACATGCCTCATTTTAGCTTCACCACCCAGATTGGGATCCCCAGTAGTTCCCTAGTAAATTGAAAACGGATGGATCATTTTCATAATTGGGAATGTGGCAGCTACTTGCTGTACGCATGGGACGAATGATCAGGGCCACGTCACCGGGGCTAAAGTCCCCAACTGATACTCCACAATGGCGTTCCATGAGAAATTTCGCTGACCGTGTAGTCACATATCACCAATATGGGCCCAAAGTAAGTAACAGGAAGCCATTCTTGAGTTACCTTTGTGTCCTGGGCGCTTGTACCCCTGATTACTCCTTGCTCCTGCAATGTCGTTAGAAGTGGCAGGGAAAAGACGCTCTTGAGGAATGTTCTCAGCAGGACCCTTCTCTGGTGGGAGCCCATGGCCTTCACCACATGCTTTTTGCTGGTAAAAGGAAGAAGCCTGGATTGGACTTTGAGGTGCTGAAGCGTAACGGAGGCATCAGATGGTGAGGACATGAACTGAGGGTTATGCTGAAGGAGCGTGAGACTAAGAGACATCTGGACTATACAAGAGAACAAGATCATGTGAACAGTAACAATGTAGAAGAGTAAGACACTGGCAAAGATTAACAGAACACAGGAAAAGCACGGGAGGGCAGGGACTTGTGACCCGAATAGTAAATCCGGCTCAGAAACGTTACAGAAGAGAGTGAAGGAAATGACTCAGCTGACACCTCCAGAAAGAAAATCATCTCAAAATGTCTGCAGAGACTCTTGGCTTTGAATCACATGTGGAGTAAAGAGGATTACAATGTTACTGGGTAGAAAATCATCAGTCAGCCATGCAATAGTCCCCTAGCTCCTCCCCAAAGAGTCCTCAGCATCTAAAGAGAAAAAGGCACGAAGTGAGGGACTGCTATTGGCAACTCTGGTCCCACCGAGCATGGAGTGAGAAGCCAGGTGTGAAGGCTGGGCAGTTAAATGAGAAGTCACGTTACCTCAGTTCGATAATGATGGCCATGGCCTGGAGCCGTATGGTGCTGGAGAGAGAGTCCCAGGGTTCTTTCTTAATCATCTCCTGTAAGTCACAAAGGGGCAAACATAGTAAATGAGACACAAGTGCTCCCAGCATCAGTCCTACTCCCTCACACATTCATTGAGGAGGTTATACAAAGCCCTGGCATCACAGCTAACTCTGGAGGCCTCAAAAAAGGCTAAACTAGCCACAGGCTTCTCCAGAGTCTCCAATAAATCCCCAGCTAAAAGAACATCAGATATTCCAAAAGTAACAAGGAGCCCAGCCAAAACCCAGGATCTTCCTTTCTGATGGAAGAGCTCCCAGATCATGAAGCTACTCAGCCAGTGGTGTTGTCCAAAGGGATCTCATCCATTTCTACCCAGCCACAAATTCACTCACTCATTTCCTCATCCATCTCTGTCCACTCATCTCCTACTTCCCACCAACTAGCATCCTCTCTCTGTCCATTCACACTAATATTTCCAGTCAATCAGCACTGACCTCAATTTTACACACTGAAATAATTGCTTCAGTGTATACAACAAAGTTCTTTACAACTCTCCAGATTCCATGGACCCTAGCGTGGGTTTAGCAGCTATGTATTCTCCACAGTTCATCAATCTTTTCCAGCCAACAACACGGACCCTGTGTATATTATTTACTCACCACTATGGCTCCTGCAGTGTCTGATGCAAAGGTGTGAATAAAAAAGTCAGGCATGTTATGCCAGTCGATGCTCTTGCTGAGAACAAACAAGAGTCTTAAGAGACTTTTTTTCACAATGAAATCCTAAACCAAAATGAGAAAAAATATATATCAGGGTGAAAGGGATTTAGATAGAGAATATCATCGGGTAGAATATTCTACCTTCATTCAAAACCCCTCCACATGGAACACCTGGTAGATAAATTAACAATGTTGCAGAGCAATGAATAGTCAGGAGCAGAAATCGTGGTGAGTTGAGGATGATGATGTATCCGGGCAGCACCTACAATATACTGGGCTCTGTCTGCAAACAAAGGAAGACACAGGCCCAGCTCCCAAGAATTGACAGTCTAAGAAGGTTCTGATGGCTTCCAGCAGAATGTTGGCTTGTGTAGGACCTGACTGTGTGAGCTACTTGTTCAGAGAAGGGTTGGATCAAGGAGAACAAGCAGAACAGCAATGGGACTCCATGTGGAGGACTCCACACAGGGCCTGTTTTCTGTAGGACAAGTAGCCAGATGTAGCGTGACCATGTGTAATAAATGAAGGCGGGGGCTCCCTTTTATGAACACCCAGCCAGCCAGTTAGCTATAAAGTCCCTCTTGGTGGCTGTTCTCTGCTGCTTTACCTGTAAAGGGTTAACAAAGTTCCCCAGCTAAAGGAAAAGGAGTGGGCACCTGACCAAAAGATCCAATGGAGGGCTAAAACTTTTTAAAATGGGGAAAAAACTTCTCTTTGTCTGTGTCTGTTCTCTGGAGACAGGACACGGAGCAGCAATTCTGTGTAAGGCTGCAACCAGGTATGAAAATTCATCTTCCATACCGAGAAAAATCATTGGGCAGGGAATGTTTAACTAGACGCGATCAGGTTTATTTCTTTATTTTGGCTTGTGGATCTCCTCTGTGCTAACCCCAGATACTTTTGTTTTGCTTGTAATTGAAGCTGAACCTCAACAGAGCTATCTTGATGCTTAATTTTTGTAATTGTTTTCTTTTAAGATCTAGCAAAAAGCCTAAGTTCCAGATGTACTTTCTTCCTTTTTGTTTTTAACAAAATTTACCTTTTTTAAGAACAGAATTGGATTTTTGGTGTCCTAAGAGGTTTGTGCATGTTGTTTAATTAGCTGGTGGCAACAGCAGATTTCCTTTGTTTTCTTTCTCACCTCTTCCCCGGGGGCGGGGAGTTGGCGGGATTTGAAAGGGCTTGAGGATACCCCACAGGGAAGAATTCCCAAGTGCTCCTTGCTGGGTCCAAGGGGTTTTTTTGCATTTGGGTGGTGGCAGCGTTTACCAAGACAAGGTCAGAGAAAAGCTGTAACCTTGGGAGTGTAATACAAGCCTGGAGTGGCAGGTATTGCTTTTTTAAATCCTTGCCAGCCTCCACCTTCTGCACTCGAAGTGCCAGAGTAGGGATTCAGCCTTGACACCATGTGTATAAGCGACAAAGCTGGACCCATTTGTTTTGTCAGTGAAGATCTAAGGGTACGTCTTCACTACCTGCCGGATCGGCGGGTAGTAATCGATCTATCGAGGATCGATTTATCGTGTCTCGTCTAGATGCGATAAATCGATCCTCGAACGCGCTCCCTGTCGACTCCGGAACTCCACCAGAGCGAGAGGCGGAAGCGGAGTCGATGACCGTCGATCCCGTGCTGTGAGGACCCGAGGTAAATCGATCTAAGATATGTCGACTTCAGCTACGCTATTCTCATAGCTATTCTTGTAGCTGAAGTTGCGTGTCTTAGATCGATCCCCCCCAGTGTAGACCAGCCCTGAGAGAGTAGCAGTCGCCAGGGGAGACCTTGGGTGGAAATGTCTCGTCCTTGAGTCCAACAGATAGTGTGAGGCAGGGGAGTAGCCGGGCAAGAATCTACTGAAACTAGCACAGAGTGGTGGGAAATCCCTGCAAATCAAGGATACCACTGACAAACGGGGCATGAGATCACCAAAGAGTTTGTGGGATGTATCTGGAGAAGACACCTAATATGTATAATAGGAGAAAAGCATCCAGAGGCTGGATTGTCTGGAGTAAGTGAAAGAAGAAAGGTTGAGTGCTGTAGGCAAAGGGTTTGAAGAGAAGTCAGACCCTGTGTGATAAACCTTCTGGGATGTCCCAGGCTGGGTCAGGTGGGACGGACAGCGTGAGGGGACACTAGTTTACAGATTAGATGGAGAAGGTTTATACCTCTTTGTTACTATTGAAGTAGTCAACGGTATTTCTCCATGATTCCAGCAAGAGAATGGCTCCCTCCATAGCACAGCCATGCTGCTCACGTCCACTTTCATCCGCCTCCCAAATAGTCTCCATGCACGAGATATCTGGGACTAATAAAAAAGAAAGAATGACAGAAAGACAGAAATTACTGCCATTGCTGGTTAAAGGGGAACGAACGCGCCCTGAGGTGTCATTCATGGACTGATTGGTGCCCAAAAGACAGTTCATTTAAACCAAAGAAAGGACACGGTCTGTCTGTCTTGGGGTTGTATACTGCTGCCCATCACCGTGGTATCTGGGCTCCTTCCAGCTAAAATCAATGAGCAATAGCGAAGTTCCTATGGAAAGCTTGGCGTCACTGGCACATCTCCCTTTTTGGGGTAAGATATCTCTGCTCTGGGTAGGGTTATCTTTTGTTTGTTGGCTTGATTGGTTTGATTCCCACCGCTTGTTTTGAATAGGGCTAGACATCTATATCCTGCTTGAGCAGGGGAGAAGTGAAGGAAACTGTGATGCGGGTGAAATAAGTCACTGACTCTCAAAGCAAGAGAGATTGGTGTGATCAAAATCAGAATCAAATTGGGGATTCCTTAAAAAACAAAAACAAAATAAGAGAGACCCAGAATGAGACTCCTTTGCACTTCTATGAAGTTTTTCAGGGGAGGATCTCCAAATGGCTTTTAAAGGTGGCCCTGTATTATTACCACCATTTTTATGGCTGGAGAAACCATGGCACAGGGAGCTGAAGTGACTGGCTCAGTCAAACAGCAGGTCACTGGCAATGCTGGGAATAGAAGATAGTTCTCCTGACTCCAGTCACATCCTCTACCCCCTTTATTTCTTGGATAAATGTCATTGATTCATTACACAATAAATATCTTGTGCTCTCCGATTGGACATGAATGAGCACAGACCCAAAGAAATACCAGGACTCGCTGTACTGTATAGGGCCAACCAAACAATAGATTTGTCCGATAGCATGAACATTAGCCAGCCAAATATTGCTGAATAGGACTGGCTGATGCTCTTGCAATTAGGATTCAGTTCACATATCCTGCTTTGCCCCCGTCAGCAGCATGGGAAAGCAGCTAGGAGCTCGTGATGGGTGGAACAGCCAGGATAACATCCTCCCAAGGGAAGTGGTGGAAGCCCCATTGCTTAAGTCTGTGGTTTTCGGGTTGGCCACTTATTCAAAGTCAAAGAATTTCGCCTTTACACTCACTATAAGAGTTAGAAATGTGTCATTGCTAACAACGTTAGCCCTACAGAATTCACCTGCACGTGTGTTGTGAGAGGTTGGCCAAGAATATTTGACTTTGAAGGGTAAAGATGTACAGGGAGTGGGGGAGCAAGATTATTTTTGCTTTAGGTTATAATACAATTTTCAATGCCTCCTGACTCCCTTGATTGCTCTGTGTAATCATCTGGGGTCAAGACCCACTGTTTGAGAAACGTTGGCTAAAGACATTTAAAACTAGACTGGACTAAACCAGGGCTCAGCGTGGGATGGGCCGCGGTGGCCTGGCATATTGGCTTCTTTTTTCTAATGCCTTTTTGTTCTGCAGCATCTAAGCTTTCATTTAGAAACAATGTAAGTCTCTAGCTGTTACTTAAGATTTTTATTATAGTAATGGCTACGGGCTCTCCAAGAGCAGGACCCTATTGTGGAGAGGCACCAGCTGGGCCCAGAGTGTGTGTGGGGGTGTCTCCTTTGCACACTTCTGGGTGCAGAAGCGTGGCCACACCTAGGCCCCATTTTACTCCCTCCCCATTCCTCCTTATGGTTCCTGAGAGAGATGTACCTGCCAGAGCAGTGGAAAGAGGCCTTAGTGTAATGAGAACCAGGCTCTAGGATCCAGAAATAGGACTCCCATTCCAACCCAGGTATTGGGCTAGTCAGTCATCCCTAGTGTTGTATTGTTCTGCCTGCTCCAAGCAATGACTTCACTATAAGGGTAAGAAAGAGAAGGGAGAGCAGTGTGTGGTGGAGAGAAATAGAAACTGCCCTTCCTCTTCCAGCAGCCAGAGATTCCCAGAGAAATACAGGCTCTGGGGGCATCATCACCTCCACCAGTGCTGGAGAGCCTTAGAAATACAGGGGTCTGACCGTCACCCGGGTCTAGTGTTTGTATCAGGGCTTGTAAGTATTGTGTTCACACTGGGGATGGAAGGACCTCATGGAGATCCAGCATTTACCAAACTGGTCCTGATTCAGGAACACTGTCTCCTGTCATTCCAGTCTCTGGGAGATTCCGGGATGATTAGTACTGGGACTGATTACTGCTAGCTCATTATTTATTTGCCAAGCTCCAGCAGTGATCTCTGCCCCCCGTGCAGAACAGAGGGCTGCCCTCGAGCTGCATGCAGACTCAGCCATGGAAGAGCGCCGTCCACCCACTAGCAAAGCCATGCGGCCACATCTATTTGTTCTCCCCTCCTCCACTTTTTCCATGTTTTCCCCCCCACTCTCTGTGCCTTGTCTTCAGTTTCCCCTTAGTGGAACACAAACCCAAGAGCCTTTGGGATCACTGCAAATCTTTGAACACATGGGGGTTGAGACTGAGTTTGCCTCCCTTCATTCCCACCCCTTAGCGCATCCTTAGCCTTTCCTTTTACCTGTAGTGACAGTTCGGGGATATCGCGTCTGGCCTCTCTTCGCTTTTTGGCAGATTCGCTTTAGACACCTTAGGATGGGCCCACTTTGCTTAGGAACGACCTTGGCTGGGCCATCTTGAGTATCTTCTCGAGCCAGCTCCGGCTCACGCTGACTCCCACTGGAATGTTCCTCTCTTCCCAAGGTGGACGTGCCCTCAGCAGCCGCGTCCTCCTCCTTCTCCTCCCTTGGCAAGCTGTGCACGTCCATTCTGCAACAAGTCAGGAAGGGTGGCCAGTTTTGTTTCAGTCGATCTTATTGTCTGCGGGACAATTTCCAGCCTGAAGCTAGTGAGAATGTGTGCGTCGTCCTCCGGCTAAAAATGTGAGCCACAGACAGCAGAGCCCGAGAACTGGGGCCCAGATCCTCAAAGGTATGGAGTTTCCCAACTTCCATGGAAATCAATGGCAGTTAGGAGCTTAAATACCTCTGAGAATCTGGGCCTGGGACCCTGCACCCCCTGCCAATCCCCCCACCAAGTATATCTCTACACTTGCAGCTGGGGGTGTGATACCCAGCTCGCATACACATATTCGCACTGGCTTGCTAAAATAGCACTGTAGCAAGGATAGCATGGACAGCGGTGAGAGGGGCTAGCCACCCCGAGTACAACCCCACCCGGACCCTATGAGTACGTACTCCGGCGGCTAGCCCAAGCCACTGCCTGAACTGTCGCAGCCATGCTGCTATTTAACACGCTAGCTTGATGACAGCTAGCGCAGGGATGTCTCCTCAAGCAGGGAATCACACCCTGTTTGGTCCTGCCTCAGCGTAGGGGGCTGGACTTGATGATTTCTTGAGGAGCCGTCCAGCCCCACAGTTCTGTGATTCTACAAAATGAGAAGTGCTGGGGCCAGATTAAAGGTTGGTGCCAGAACCTCAGTTGAGAATTGCCTTCCTTTTTAACATGTAAATGCTCAGCTGTAATGAATCTAGTTCTTTTAAATACAGAAATAAATCCTTGACTCAAATTGTATATTAGCAAAGGTTTGGGGGTTCCTTTTGGAACTTTGTTATTTTAATAAAGTCAATAAATATACTCAAAATTATGCAAAGGATAAGCAGTGTGGTCTAATGGTTTGAGTATGGGACTGGAAACCAGAAATAGATTTCTCATCCTGGCTTTGCCACTCACTCGCTGTGTGATGCTGGGCAACTCACGTCCCCGCCCCGTGCCTCAGTTTCCCCATGTACCAAAAAGGGATGATACTGACCCTTCTGTACCTCCCAGGGATGAGGAAGGTTACTTAGTTAATGTTTGTAAAGAGAAAAGAGGAGACAAAACTAATCTGACACAATGATGGCACCAAGAGTGGAATTATAAAGCACCTAAAAATCTAAACAACTATACATGTATCACAATATTTGCCAACCCAAAATTCAGTTATGGTGCTTCTAAAAAAACCCACATTGAACACTGTCCATCGCATACGCGTTTCATTTGAATAATACATTTGTTGAGTCAGATCCGCAGCTGCTGGAAATCAGAATACTTCATTCAAGTCAATGGAGCTGTCGATTTATAGCAGCTGAAGATCTGGCCCATAAAACCCAACACATTTTAAGCCTGAAGTTTACTTGCTTTAGAAGTTGGGACTCTTAACTAATTTCACAATCATTGGTTTCCTCCAATACTTGAGCTCTGAACAAAGATGGAGAAAGAAGTTCACAAAGCTAAGATTACAGGCTTGATGGTCATCAATCAATATCACAATATACTTCTTAGTCTAGTAGGCAACACAAAGTTTAGCTGTATTCAAAATATCACATTGTGCTCCAATATTACTTAAATCCTCTGTCAAAGATTTAAATTTTAATCTACATGCTTGCGCTCAGGGGAGGCTCTAGTTTTTTTGCCGCCCCAAGCACGGCAGGCAGGCTGCCTTCGGCGGTGCGCCTGCGGGAGGTCCGCCGGTCCCGCAGATTCGGCGTACCAGCCGCCGAATTACCGCCGAATCCACGGGACCGGTGGACCTCCCACAGGCGCACCGCTGAAGGCAGCCTGACTGCCACCCTCGCAGCGACCGGCAGGGCACTCCCCGCGGCTTGCCGCCCCAGGTACGCGCTTGGAGCGCTGGTGCCTGGAGCCGCCACTGCTTGTGCTCTACTGGAGACAGCAGGAAAAATTACAGCTCTTCACATTCATTGCAAAATTTCATTGCACTCTCCAAGGCTCTGGATTTTAGTGGGATTTAAGAGGTACATGACTTTTTGCTGACCCTCAGCCCAGGGGGAGAATTGCACCCCCAAAAGCATTAAAGAGCATGTATCTATATATCCTCATTCCTTCCTAATCCTGGAAAATTTTAAACATTGAAATGGGCAGCGCAAAACCAAAATGATCTGCCACAGTGGGGAAAGGAAATGTTATTCTTCATCCAAGATGGAGAATTATGGAGAATCAACTTGAAGGCAGATTTTAAGGGCCATGTCTCAAGCCCAATTGCTGCCTCTCATGCCAGCTGTGAGGATGAGGCCACAGAATGGGGATCAGCTTCCCTAAATCTCCAGGAACTGAAGTGGAAATCCCCTACTGTCCATTCTGCACCTGGAGGAAATAATGCCACAGCAAAGAGCCTCTCCTTTCCACACTCTGCTGCAGGGACAGCAGGAGCCATCTTTTTATTGGGCCTATATCTGGGCCTGATCCAAGCCCATTGAAGTTAGTGGGCGACTCCCCTGATTGTGTCCTCTGGGGTCTGTGCGTATGGAGCTCGTCTACAGATGAATGGAGGCCTGGAACAGAACCCACTTCCTTTCATTCTCCACTTCAGGGACAAGGGCCCTGTGTGAGATCCTAGAACAGGGTCCCAGAGAGGGATCAGCGGAAGAGACTCCCAGAGGGGGCAAGTCTTTCTAGGCATCTCAGTGATCTCCGGAAGTCCTTGCTGGGTTAATGAAATCTAACCTTAACATGCAGCCTTATCAACTCTGGAGTTATTCCCTATCTGCCACAATTTTTACAGCTGAACTAAAGAATTGAGTGTGAGAGAGAGGTAGGGCACAAGTAGCCCCTGATCAGACAGCTGGATTCCCTCCTGGATTCTGTTAGGATGGCACTTTTCATGCCAGAGCGAGAGAGACATAAAATGGAACAAAAGCCCTGATTCTCAAAGGTATTTAGGCTCCTAACTCCCATGGATTTCAGTGGCAGTTAAGTGCCTAAATACCTTTGAGGTTCTGGGCCAAAAAAACCAATTTAATTTGGCGACCCTTTTCAAACAGAATTTAAGCAAAGTGGGTCTCTGTTGGTCAGAGGTAGGACAGCCATGGGGAGTAAGAAACCCCACTTACTTTTTTCCCCTCAGTAAAAGAGTAGATCTTGGATCTGAAATCGACTTTAGCCAGCACAATACCCAGCCTCTCCTTCTGTCCAAGTAAAAGCAACTGACACTGAGGGCCAACTGAGCCAGTGTTCAAATCACAGCATTGTGAGGTCACACTGCAGCACGTATGTCATTGTTGCCATGACCACGGGTGGGTAATAAAGGAAGGACCAAGGGTTGTTAACCATATAAGCGACATAAAGTATTATGGAGGTGCCTGGTGGCGACTCCAGTTAAGGTTAAGGTTTTGTCTAAAATGGGGCATAAATTCCTGCTTTTCCCTATGAGCAGGTGGTTAACCAGTATGGATTAACCTTTACTTTGACCTTTACTCAGTCAGGGAGTTAGGCACATAAATACCTGCAAAACTCTGGGCCCAACTGCCACTCAGAACTTCCCCTGAAGATGGTGGCCTCATTGCTTCTAACTGTCGACATTCCTATGCTGCTCATAGACATTGCGGATGCTCCATCCAGCTGGATGGTGTACACAATGATACCATCCAAGTAGAAGAAACATCTGCTTAAGTCATGAATCTCTGAGAGGCAGCAGGCCCCTGGGTCATCCCAAAAAGCTGAACTGAACTATAATGACGCAGCCCAATAGTGAAGGTTATCTTTATGCAGAACTTCCGTAAGAGAACCTGGCAATATCCACTGGGCAAATCCAGAGTAATGGATTCCTGAGCACCCCCAAATTGGTCCAGAACATCATCAATCTGTAGGATTGGCGGTGTATGTTTTTTGTAACAGTATTTAGCTGTCTAACAACCCCACAAAAGCAGTGTACTTTATCTTCCCTTGTGACTAGAAAAACTGGTGATGTCCATGAGATGGCCAAATCACCACTCTCTTTTTGACCTGTAACAGGTTTTCTACTGTCTTGGCACAGCTGTGCAAGAGGGTCTCTGTTTATGGGGTGTACATCTCGATGTATCGATATAGTGCTGTCAAATGAGCCCATCCCAGCTTGGCGCTAAGTCCTATCATTAAGATGCCTTTGTAACTGGACAAAAGGATATTCACATCCTCCAAGGGCACTGTTGTATCAGTCACAGAAGATGAAATTGATACATTGGTGTTAGTGTGTAATTCAGCACGATCTTCATCTCACCCTGATGTTTGATTACGTACATGGAGTCGCCATCGGATTCCAGTCTACAAAAATCTACTCCCAAACTGGACCATATCAGTGACCACAAAGGGGTGTCCCCTGCTGAGGCCATCCCCAATATGTACAGTGAGATCTGCCTTGCCTTTAACTGACAATTCTTGGCCCTCAGTTCCGTGGACAGGAAGCAGATGAGGATAGGTCAGGGGGATATTTGCTCAAAGTTCTCAAGTCACTAGAGAAACAGCAGCTCCCATAGCCACTAAACCAGGCAGCAGCTGTCTGATTCACAGTGACCCATACAACACCAGCAACAGAGGTAATGCTACTTCAGTAAATGGCTTTTGCTCTGCTTCAGTTAGTCCCTATTCTATTCTGATTCACCATATCCATCACCGTATCCATCACCATGATAACAGAGGGTCTGGCCAATAAGCCCAGCCCTCACCCCTAATTTCCTGATGGCTTCCAGGCATTATTCTTAGCCCTACATTCATATTGTAATAAATGGCCCATCTGTGACCATATGTAGCAAGAAACTTCCCCCCTCCCATCTTTGTGGTTGCTGGGGAATTGAAGCAGCATCTGCTGGTGCAGCTAGTTGACCCACACACTCTGCTAGTTGTTGTAAGTGCTGAGTTGATCTTCCGCCTTCGCCAGGCAGGACAGGTTGTACCTCAGATACCCAGACTCCCGGCATGGTAACAGATAGCTTCTTAGCTTCATGGACTAGATGACCACCTGAGCTCTCTTCCAACCCTGATCTTCTACGATTCTATGATAGCTGGATGCACCAAACTCAGAGAATCTGGATCCCCTGGAGTCACATCACCGATAATGCCTTTTCCTCGTAGAATCCAGCATTACTCCGTCAGTGTCGAAACGGCACCGTTCTGTAGCTGCTCTCACTAGGAAGCATAAATATCAATCCCCTCCTGCGGTTTCCACATCCTCTCCAGCCACACCAGGAATTTCCCTACACCCCACCCCCCAAAAAAAACTCCCCCATCACCCTCCCAGGGGTCAACCCAACCAAGCTGAAGAACATACCAAGAACCAGGAATATACCAACCTGTCCTCTGCAGGTTCAAAATATCCAAACAGCCCGAAGCACAAATACAGCTGCCTACTGAAGAAAGTCTCCACAATCTAAAGGCAATTCCCGATGTTTGTCGGTCAAACTTGTCCCATTTATTGAAGTTACAAAACATGGCTGCTGGTGCACTTCTTGCAAATAAGCTTACGAAGAAGGAAAGCTTCCCACTGTTACAATTGGTAAAACTGGAGGATCTTGGTTTGCCGGACCGATCAGCAAAGCCAGAGCTGACAAACTACATGAAAAGGCTGCAAAACACCAAGCCTGCTGAAAGCCTTATAAGCCAGTCACTGCCAGAAGTACTTAATGAGGCTGTTAAGAATGCTGGAGACACAACACAGTTTATGCAAACAAACATGGCTGTTGTAACATACTTTCTATTTAAGCAAAAGATAACACATCCTACAAACTGGAGGCCAATGTTAAGTGCATTGTTACTTGTTAACCCTGAAGTTGGACACTGGTTCCAACCAAGACCAGCAAATGCTCACTATCTTTCTGCAAGGTTTCAGAGTGGTAGCCGTGTTAGTCTGTATCAGCAAAAAGAACGAGGAGTCCTTGTGGCACCTTAGAGACTAACAAATTTATTTGAGCATAAGCTTTCGGGGGCTAAAAGCCACTTCATCGGATGTATGCAGTGGAAAATACAGTAGGAATATATATACCGGTATACACAGGGGACATGAAAAAATGGGTGTTGCCATACTAACTATAACAAGCCCACCTTAACTGATTACTCTCATTATAGTTAGTATGGCAACACCCATTTTTTCATGTCCTCTGTGTATATATATATATATATATTCCTACTGTATTTTCCACTGCATGCATCCGATGAAGTGGGGTTTAGCCCATGAAAGCTTATCTTTCTGCAAGAAACTCAATGGACTGGTTAGAATCATGCGGTGCAACATTGAAAGACTCAGCAGTTGAAAAAGTGAAGAACTCTCTCACCACATTCAAAAAATGTGCATATATGTCTGATGAATGCACCAGTGCAAATGGGTGTCGAGTATTAAGTCATTGCGTGTCTTATCTTGATGTCCGGGGTAGGCCAGCAGATGCATTTCTAGATGTTCAGGTTATAGAAGACACATCGGCTGCATCTGTGACAACCCACGTCTTAGAAGAGTTAAATGCTTGTAAATTGGACCCCAAGATGTCTGCTTGTGCGTCTGATGGAGCTGCAGACTTCTCTTGAAGACATGGTGGAGTACAAGCTTTGCTCAGAAAAAAAGTGTAACCCTAATCTCTCCTATACACACTGCAGAGGCCATCTTAAGTTCAGTACCCCGAAAGATAAATGGAGCAAATAATTAAGCATGTTGTATTGGGGGGAGGAAGAGCAAAGCCAAGATTCCACCCATTTCCTACCCCTCTCCACCCCCTCCCATCCACCTGCATGGACCGGGGGTGGAGGTGAAATGCCAGGTGTGCAACTCTTCTTCTCCCATGCCTGCACCTGCAATGTGGAGAGGCAGCAGAGCGGAGTGGGAGTGTGACCAGGGTCTTGCTTCCCAGTACATCCCTGCATAGCCATGTAAGGGTGGGCTACAGTCTGGTCTGTAGTGGTCAAATGAAATATTAAAGCAGCCCAAAGGCAGCATTTCCCGATGGATGCAAAATTCTGTTTGCACGGAATCTCAGGCTTCAGCTTTTGTCTTTCAGAAGCTCAGCTCCGTAGAGTACCTCTAGGTGGCACTACAAGCTGGAAGGTGGCACCAGGCACACCCCTGGTGCAACAGAGCATTTCACCTTACAGTAATATCACTCTATGCCCACAGGCTATATCGGCTGGATTTCTCTGGCCTGGCCAAAGAGCTGAGCTCAACTTTTGACCAAAGACCACTAAAAAACCTCCCTGGGATAGGGCTGGTTTTATGGCAAAGCATGTGCAGGAGTTAGGAGATGCAGCTTCTATTCCTGAGTCTGCCTCACATTTGCTAGGAGACCGTAGGTAAGTCACAAAGTGTCTCTGTGCCTTAGATGCCCCGTCTGTGACTTAGGGATAATACTTTGCTATGTCACATGAGGCGCTATTCGGCTGCATTCCATGCTGATTGTAAACCCGCAGGCGGAAGTTGCTATAGAAGTTCAAAAAAGTATTTATGTTATTCGTGTACTATTTATTACCTTCCAAAGGAGCGAGGGGAGAGAACCCATCTCCAGGAGCAGCTCAGTCAGTACTTCTCAGAAATAATCCGATCGGCCAGTCACTTTCAATGCTTCTGTGACGGGGAGCTCGACTCACCACTAGAATGGCACCTCCTCTGGCCTTTCTGGGCATTAGCTTCATGAGGTCAATGCCCCTTCCCGCGGTTACATGCGGTCTCTCCACCTCTCTGGCCCCCCTCTAGTTCCACAAGCTGCAGCCTGCTCTTGGTGACTTAGCTCTCCGGCCAAGTCACTCAGCAGTTTTTCCCTACAGGGTACCAAAGTTCTTCCACATGAACGGTCTCAGGCAGTCTTCTCTGGCACTCCCCTGAGGGTGCCACTTCCCCCGTGGCTAGCAGGGGAACCTAGGCCTGCCCACTACTCCAGGTTCCAGTCCAGGAACCTTGCACTGGGCAACTGCGGTCTGCTTTCCCTCAGACCCCATTGCTCTTCCCCTGGACTCCTTTCTACAGTTTCTGGTTCCTCCCGCTGTGGGTATAACAGCTCAAACTCCCTCCTCCCAGGGAGTAACTACAGACTACTGAACCCTGTGACAGACCTCCCTATTCCCAGGGATTCCTTCCCTGTAGCCACATTCTGCTGCCAACTTCCTGGCTTTATAAACCTGGGCCAGCTCCTCCCCCAGCTGGACTTTATCAGCAAATTAGGCCTCAGCACTCCCTGACTCTCCTCCAGATGTGGCCTACAGGTTAATTAGCCTAATTTATCCCTTCAGGCCCTGTAGGGGACAGACACCCTGTGATGCTCTATACCTTGGGGAACACCCTGCACCCCCATGTTCATCCTTATAATATGATTGTGTGGTATCCAATGCAAAGTTTGTCACGTTGGGTGTTTTCAGAAGGCTCATGGTGCACGGAGCATTGTTGTTATAGCAATGTAATAGGTTGTAATTTTCAGGTATATAGTTATGAGGCTGAAAATGTGTCCTCGTGGAGTTCTCTTTTAAACTCTGTTATAGTCCTAGCCTTCACAACCTTCTCAGGTAAAGAGTTCCACAAGTTGACTGTGCGCTGTGTGAAGAAGAACTTCCTTTTATTTGTTTTAAACCTGCTGCCTATTAATTTCATTTGATGATCCCTAGTTCTTGTATTATGGGAATAAGTAAATAACTTTTCCTTATCCACTTTCTCCACATCACTCATGATTTTATATACTTCTATCATATCCCCCCTTAGTCTCCTCTTTTCCAAGCTGAAGAGTCCTAGCCTCTTTAATCTCTCCTCATAGGGGACCCGTTCCAAACCCCTAATCATTTTAGTTGCCCTTCTCTGAACCTTTTCTAGCGCCAGTATATCTTTTTTGAGATGAGGAGACCACATCTGTACATAGTATTTGAGATGAGGGCGTACCATCGATTTATATAAGGGCAATAATATATTCTCAGTCTTATTCTCTATCCCCTTTTTAATGATTCCTAACATCCTGCTTGCTTTTTTGACTGCCTCTGCACACTGCGTGGACATTTTCAGAGAACCCCCCACTGGAAGAATTAGATACCGTGGGTCAAGAAAAGCACGTCTGGTTTACTGATGGGAGTGCAATGGTAGTAAAAAGGAAAAGGTGTGTAAAATACGCTGCCATTAACTTAGAAGAGGAAGTTATTCAGGGACATTTAGATCATGGATCGGCTCAGCATGCCAAGCTCCAAGCAATTTATCAGTTTTGAAGGCAATATGAAAATTCCCCACAGCCCGTATATATTTATGCTGACAGTGATTTTTGTGTGAAGGGCATACAGTTTTGGATACAGCATTGGTATAGGAACAGGTGAAAAGCAGCAAATTAAAAAAAATTGCATATTCAAAAAAAAAAAAAAAAGATTTACCAGTGGGTAACAAAAAACCCTAAACAGTTAAAGGTGTGACATGTAAGGGCACACAGTAAAGAAACAGGTATAAAAACCGCCTGGAACAATCGGGTAGATACAATAGCCTGACAAGAATGTCTGTGCTGACACATCTGAGCCAACAGATGGCACTGCAAATCACTCTAACCGTGTTCCAAAAAAACAGAAGTTACTTAATGGAAAAAGTGGAAGGGACTTTAAAA
>NW_027053065.1:0-4518 GCF_011386835.1 Chrysemys picta bellii | reverse complement strand
AGGCTAAAACAAGTAGCAGAATGGGAGTGTATGAATCGGGGTAGGCAACCTATGGCACGCGTGCCAAAGGCGGCATGTGAGCTGATTTTCAGCGGCACTCACACTGCCTGGGTCCTGGCCACCGGTCCGGAGGCCTCTGCATTTTAATTTAATTTTAAATGAAGCTTCTTAAACATTTTAAAAACCTTATTTACTTTACATACAACAATACTTTAATTATATATTATAGACTTATAGAAACAGACCTTCTAAAAATGTTAAAATGTATTACTGGCACGTGAAACCTTAAATCAGAGTGAATAAATTAAGACTCGGCACACCATTTCTGAAAGGTTGCCGACCCCTGGAAAGAATAATATTAAAATATGGGTGCGGAATTGTGTGCGGTACAGTCAGGACGAGGCTCGTCCTCTGCACTGGCAACCCATGATGCACCAATGAAGGCTTGGGCCGTGGCACAGGGTTCAAATTGATTTTATTAATAAATTGCCAAGAAGTATGGAAAGATTCCAGTATTTATTGGTAATAATTAATTCCTTTTCAGAATGAGTGAAGGCATTTCCTACTAAAAATAATAGCACCAGGGTAGTGGCCAAAAAGTTTTTTAATAAGGTAGTATGTAAATATGGCACCCCCGAAATAATAAATTTTAATAATGGAAAAGTTGAGTTGTTTGGATTCCATCCACTAGAGGGCAGTGGTGCACATGCATGCGCTAACCCATTTATTACACTCTTCAACTGTGCTGGAATGCTGATTGCTTTTGTAGACTGCAGGTTGAAACTTGTAGCTGGAAAGAAGTGTGAAGTCCAGTCTTCTATGTAAAACTAAAGATATGGGGTCGACTTCATCCCTCGTGTAACTCCACTGGGGTCATGGGGCCAGATTCTCAGCTGATATAAATTGCCATAGCTTTATTTAAGTCAATGGAGCGACACCGCTTTCCACCACCTAAGGATCCAGCCCAGAGTCTTGTAATATAGCCCCATAGCAGCAAGGCCGGCTCCAGGCACCAGCAAAGGAAGCAGGTGCTTGGGGCAGCCAATGGAAAGGGGCAGCACATCCGGTTCTTCGGCGGCAATTCGGCGGCGGGTCCCTCACTCCCTCTCGGAGGGAAGGACCCGCCGCTGAATTGCCGCCGAAGAATGAAGCGGCATGGTAGAGCTGCCGCTGAAGTGCCGCCGATCGCGGCTTTATCTTTTTTTTTGTGTGTGGCTTCGCCACTAGGGGCGGCAAAAAAGCTGGAGCTGGCCCTGCGTAGCAGTAGGTCTCAAGTCATGGGTTAGCGAGGGTCAGAATGACAGGGGCTCACTGACCTTTCTGGTGCTTAAAAATGCAGGTGTTTATAGAATGGATTTTCTTCAAAAATTTTAATTGAATGAAATAAAGTGACAACGAAATGGGTGGTTACAAGACAAATGGGTCTTCGTTTCTTTTTCAAGTGACTATAATTATCCAGTCATTTACAATAGAGCCCAACAGAATCAGAAATATCGGCCTGGAAGGGACCTTGAGAGGTCATCCAGTCCAGCCCCCTTCGCTGAGGCAGGACCAAGTAACCCTGGTGTATTCCTGACAGGTGTTTGTCCAGCCTGTTCTTAAAACCTCCAGTGAAGGGGATACCACGACCTCCCTTGAAATCCTATTCCAGAGCTTAACTCTTATTAAATTTTCCTAATATCTAACTTAAATCTCCCTTGCTGCAGGTTCATTACTTCTTGTCCTCCCTTCAGTGGACATGGAGAACAACTGATCGCTGGCCTCTTTCTAACATATTTCTTAATATATTGGAAGCAGGGACGGCCCGTCCATATAGGTGAACTAGGTGGTCGCCTAGGGTGCCAAGTTAAATGGGGTGCCAAATTCAAGGAAAAAAATCAAATTAAAAAAAAATAAAAGGGGGGAAATATGAAAAAGATGAAAAAAAATACAAATAAAATAACGAAGATGTCATTATTTCAATTCCCATGTGCATACAGAGGGAATAGGAATTATAATTAATTTCTCTACATTTCTGAGAATTTATTAATATGTCAAATCTTTTATTTACTGCAAAAATAAATAATATTTTAGCGATTTTTTTTTCAATTTGCGACGTAGGGTCAAGATGACCCACTCCGCAATTTTGATAAGCAATAACTCAGACATAATGAAACACATCCGCCAGTGGCAAGAGCTACAATGCTAGTGACACTTAACTTGAATATACATCAAGGTTGCATAGCCGGAAATTAATGTAGAG
Organism: Chrysemys picta bellii; assembly: GCF_011386835.1. NCBI lineage: Eukaryota > Metazoa > Chordata > Testudines > Emydidae > Chrysemys > Chrysemys picta. Next base: position 2,276 of record NW_027053065.1, on the reverse strand, counting down.
CGGAGATATCACAAGTTGATACATGTCAAACGGTCATTTTAACACACATCGCAGGTAAGTGGTTAAGAATCGAGAGAATACTGTGGAAAAATGTGTTTCCTGGTGCCAAAGAATAAAGAATAATGTCTTTCAGCATTATAAATCCAAAATGTGAGTATCTTTAAGAGTTACTGAATCTTAGCTTTATTATCGGGCTGTATAATTATGAACTTTTCTTTGTTATAACTGGTTCACATGTAATAAATAAGGTCCATAAAAGAAAAGTGACAGCGTTAACGCTTAATAGACTACGAAAGTGATGACGTCCCCCTCCAAGCGGGTAACCGTGAGGAAGGGGATTACTTTCCAAACAACCGGTGTCAGGTTATAACGTCAAAAACGGTGATTTTGTTTCCATGTAAACGCTGTAACTAACTGTTTTAATAGGTAAGTGAGTGTATGTTACTAATTATTGAACCTTTAAGCAGTGAAAAGACATGTTGGAATGGCTGCAATGTGGTTTAAATCACCAACCATGTAATGTGACAGCCATCCTTAACACTATAAGGCTTGCAGTCGGGAGCACAGTACATAACAATATTCAAGTGCCCCATGGCAGAAAGAGGAAAAAGAAAACCCTCCAGAGCTGAGTATCGTAAACAAAAGACTGAGAAGGAAAAGGACCAAGCAAAACAGCAGGGATCCGTCCTGAAATATCTTCTCTTTAATCCAAATAAAGATGGAAGCAGTTCACAGCATCCAGATGAAGGAATTTTACTAGGAGACAAGGTTATCTCACATCCGCATGGAAGCAGTTTGGAACATCAAGATGATGGAAACTTACTTCTAGATGAAGGCAGCTCACAGCATCAGACTGATATGGAAGTGGAAAACATTTATTCACCTTCGGACACATGCAGAAATTGAAGTAAATGAAGTAGAATTCTGGAAGAAAGGATGAGGACGTTACAAACAAATTACAGTATGGGGACCCAGCTTCATGGCCCAGATGTGATGACAGTGTGCGGCAAATTCTCGTGGAACATGGACCCGAACAAGTTGATGAATTTCCCTTACCTAAAGATGGAAATAAAAGAAAATTCTCTGCTCAGCATTACAAGAGGAAACTCATAATGGGGAAGAAATTAATCTAAACTGGTTACAATATTCAGTGGCGAAGGACTCTGTGTTTTGCTTTTGCTGCAAGTTGTTTAGAAATCAAGCAATTGGTACATCACTTACTGAAAATGGTTCAAAGGACTGGAAATATATATCTTCAATTCTCTCTTCACATGAAAGAAATACAGAACATTTGGAATGTTTTCAAAATTGGAAAGAACTTGAATTATGATTGAAAAAAGGAAAAACTATCGATGAAGAAAATTTACGTGTGATCAAGGAAAAAGAAGACTATTGGCAACAAATATTAGAGCGTCTGATAGTTTTAGTGAGAGTTCTCGGTGGGCAAAATGTAGCATTCCGCAGCTGCGGTAGAAATGAAAAATGATATACTCCAGGTAATGGAAACTTTTAAAAATGTGTTGAATACCTAGCTTTGTTTGATCCAGTCATGAAGGAGCATCTATGTAAAATAACTAATCATGAAACACAGGTTCATTACATAGGAAAAAATATGCAGAATGAACTGATTCAAATCCTAGCAAATGCCATTAAAAATAAAATTGTAGAAGTTGCCCATTCTGCAAAATACTTTTCAATAATACTGGACTGTACACCAGATGTGAGTCATGTTGAACAAATGACGATGATCATTCGTTTTGTGAATATGGAAAAGTCTGCAGATGAAGATAATGTTGAAATGCTCATAAAGGAACATTTTTGGGGTTTTGTACCACTGAAGGAGACAACTGGAGCATTTATGACTGAAACTATTCTACAAGAGCTTGAAACAATGTCAGTATCTGTTGAAAACTTTCGTGGCCAAGGCTATGATAATGTGAGTAATAGGAAGGGTAAAGACAATGGTGTGCAAAGGAGAATGATGGAAATCAATCCTAGGGCCTTTTTCGTTCCTTGCAGTGCGCATTCTCTGAATTTGGTTGTCAATGATGCTGCTAGATGCTGTTTGGAGGCAAGCAGTTTCTTTGACCTGGTGCAACGTGTTTATGTGTTTGTCTCAGGCTGAACACGCCGTTGGGAGATTCTGACTCGCCATGTGAATTCTCTAACTGTGAAGCCACTTAGTCAGACAAGATGGGAGAGTTGCATTGATGCTTTGAAGCCTCTTCACTATGAACTTGGAAACATTTATGATGCCCTAATTGAAATTTCTGATG
>NW_027053064.1:0-64806 GCF_011386835.1 Chrysemys picta bellii | reverse complement strand
CAGCCTTGAAATTGGTAGCAGCTGAGAATCTAAAAGCTAGTGTCTGTGTTGATGCAAATTACCTGGCTGGCAGGGAGAAAAAAGACTTGCTAATAGCTATTAGCACAGAGAGCCCACCCAATCAGCCAGTGAATTCTGTTAAGCAAGAAAAATCAGGGTTTGATCCTTCAGGACAAGGAGGAAAAAGAGTACTTGATTTTGCAAAGGAAAGCCACAGGTTAACCCTAAAATGCCAAAAACCCAATGGTTTTGGGCCAAAGGTGTGGCATGACAAAAATGATTGTAAATGGACACTTGCAATGGATTTGTTGTTATTGCTAATGGTAATTTTTGTAACTAATGTCTTGCTATTAGCAAGAACTGAAAAATGTACAATGTGCCTAATCTTTTGGAAAATCCCTTGAACACGTTAAGAGTAATACATAAGAACATACTTTATGTTCAAAGACCTTGTTATCCTAATGTTTCACAGTTAATGCCTGTAAACAGCATTGGAACTTTTCACAGGGGAAAAGACATTCCAGATCTGATGTGCTGTATGAAAAGGGAAACTAAGGCACACTACCATATTGCTTTCACGGCTAAATGCCAAGATTCCTATACTACGAACAACATTAATATCTACATTGGCTTGATGTTAATTGGGTTCCAAACATTTGCCAGAGCTTTTATGAATAAAGTAGCTATGTTCTTTAGCTCTTGGCAAGATCACATGAGACATACAGGAACCATGCTGCAAGAGCAGATTCAATCCACTATTGTTCTAACCAAGTTTTACCTTGAGTTTGTAAAGAGATTCAATCATGTTATTGAACATGACTTTGATAAACCATTTCTGTTATACACTGGTACGGCTTCTAACCCAAGACTAGCTGTAGTGAGACAGAACCCAGGATGGGGAGCTCTTGGGATGCAGTTAGGGATGTTTGTCATCCCTTCCTGCATCAACTTTGCATTTGGGGTGTGACGTTCTTGACATAATCTGTAACTGTATAGATCACTGTTGCAACCACTGTTCTATATCTGCAGCAAATATTGTATAAAGGTTGTCGTGTAAGGGGTCTATGGAGAGGTTATGGTTTGTTGGTTATGATTATGCTGTCTATATGTGTGTTTCATTTTTGTAGTTGAAGTTATGAATATTGGCTTTATATTGTCTGTATTTCAAACTTATGCTATGCTTCTGGGAGACACCCCAGACAAGTTGGTGTCAGCTCTGCCTAGCCTGCTTGATGGCCCATTAAGGACCATCAGCTATACAACTGACCCATTGAGAGAAGGCAGATACACCTTGTGACTCAGCAAAGTATGCAGGGACTTGCCCATGTGACTCCAAACTCCATTTTGCTGTAATTTTCCACAGTAAGGACAAAGAGGTGTCCTTGCACCTGGAAGAGACTATAAAAGGCAGATGCCTCATCTCTATCTTGTCTTCAATCCTGCTTCTTACCCGTGGAGGGACTTTGCTACAAATGGAAGCTCTACACAAAGGACTGATGACCCATCCCAGCTGGGGATGTTCCAGAGACTTGATTTGAACCTGCAGTTTATTCCATCATTGCTACAAGCCTGAACCAAGAACTTTCCCATTACTGTGTGTGTAATTGATTCCATTTAACCAATTCTAGCTCTCATCTATATCTTTTTCCTTTTATGAATAAACCTTTAGATTTTAGATTCTAAAGGATTGGCAACAGCGTGATTTGTGGGTAAGCTCTGATTTGGACGTTGAGCTGGGTCTGGGGCTTGGTCCTTTGGGATTGGGAGAACTTTTTTCTTTTATTGGGGTTGTCAAGGCTGGATCCCCACTTTGAACTTTAGGGTACAAATGTAGGGGCCTGCATGAAAACTTTTAAGCTTAACTACCAGCTTAGCTCTGGTTCCGCTGCCACCATTTTAATTTTTCCCTTTCTGAGAAGCCTTGAAAAACCTTCACCAATTCCCTGGTGAATACAGATCCAAACCCCTTGGATTTTAAAACAAGGAGAAATTAACCATCCCCCCTCCTTCCTCCCACCAACTCCTGGTGAACACAGATCCAATCCCCTTGGATTTAAAACAAGGAGAAATTAACCATTCCCCTCCTTCCTCCCACCAACTCCTGGTGAACACAGATCCAATCCCCTTGGATCTAAAACAAGGAGAAATTAACCATTCCCCTCCTTCCTCCCACCAACTCCTGGTGAATTAAGATCCAAACCCCTTGGATCTTAAAACAAGGAAAAATCAATCAGGTTCTTAAAAAGAAGGTTTTTAATTAAAGAAAAAGGTAAAAATTATCTTTGTAAAATTAGTATGGAAATTAACCTTACAGGGTAATTAAACTTAAAGAGCTTAGAGGATTCCCCTCTAGTCTTAGGTTCAAAGTACAGCAAACAAAGATAAACACTTTAGTAAAAGGTACATTTACAAGTTGAGAAAACAAAGGAAAACTAACACGCCTTGCCTGGCTATTTACTTACAAGTTTGAAATAGGAGAGACTTGTTTAGAAAGATGTGGAGAACCTGGATTGATGTCTGGTCCCTCTCAGTCCCGAGAACGAACACACTCCCAAACAAAGAACACAAACAACAACCTTCCCCGCCCCCCCCCCCCCAAGATTTGAAAGTATCTTGTCCCCTTATTGGTCCTTTAGGTCAGATGCCAGCCAGGTTACCTGAGCTTCTTAACCCTTTACAGGGAAAAGGATTTTGGAGTCTTTGGCCAGGAGGGATTTTATAGTACTGTACACAGGACAGCTGTTACCCTTCCCTTTATAGTTATGACACGCCCCCCAAATCACAGATAGTGTTGGACATTTGGTTTCACACTGGCTGTGATTTTTTTCTGGAGTTTTAGGAGAAAACAGAGTTAATAAGACACATGTACCTTTAGACATACTACTGATTATATAAAAACTAACAATATGTTTTATTTTAAGAACAATTGTTAATCAGTTAACTCTGGGAAACTTTTCCGGGAGAGTGCATTAGCCACTTTGTTAGAAGCTCCTGAAATGTGTTGTATTTTAAAATTAAAATTTTGGAGAGCTAAACTTCACCGAAGAAGTTTTTTGTTATTTCCCTTGGCGGTATGAAGCCACTGTAGCGCAGCATGGTCTGTTTGTAGTTGGAAACGCCGTTCCCAAACATATGGGCGTAGCTTTTCCAGCGCGTACACAATGGCATAGCATTTCTTTTTGCTGATTGACCAATGGCTTTCCCTCTCAGACAGTTTCTTACTGAGAAACACGACAGGATGGAATTTTTGATCCGGTCCTTCCTGCATTAAAACTGCTCCCACGCCTCGCTCGGACGCATTTGTGGTTACTAGGAACAGTTTGTTAAAGTTTGGGGCCCTTAGTACAGGGTCAGACATGAGTGTTGCCTTAAGCTGGTTAAAGGCCTTTTGACACTCATCAGTCCACTGAATTGCATTTGGCTGTTTCTTTTTGGTTAGGTCTGTCAGCGGGGCGGCGATTTGGCTGTAGTGGGGTACAAATTGCCTATAATATCCAGCCAAGCCTAAGAAGGATTGGACCTGTTTTTTAGACTTTGGAACTGGCCACTTTTGGATAGCATCCACTTTGGCCTGTAGGGGATTTATAGTTTCTTGACCCACCTGGTGCCCCAGGTAAGTTACTCTGTTTTGGCCTATTTGACACTTTTTAGCCTTAACAGTTAGTTCTGCCTGCTGGATGCGCTCGAAAACTTTTTTCAGGTGCTCCATGTGCTCTGCCCATGAATCAGAAAAAATGGCCACATTACTGAGGTAGGCAACTGCAGATTCTCCCAATCCCGCTAGGAGACCATCTACAAGTTTTTGGAAGGTGGCGGGTGCATTTCGCAACCCGAAAGGGAGTACATTGAATTCATACACCCCTGCCTGGGTGACGAAGGCTGACCTTTCCTTAGCGGGTTCATCTAGTGGTACTTGCCAGTACCTCTTGGTTAAGTTTAAAGTAGAGATGAATTGGGCATGTCCCAATTTCTTCAATAGCTCATCTGTGCGTGGCATTGGATAGTTGTCAGGACGAGTTACAGCATTTAGCTTACGGTAGTCCACGCAAAAGCGTATTTCCCCATCTGGTTTGGGAACTAGAACCACTGGAGATGCCCATGCACTCTTAGTGGGGCGACTTATACCCATCTGTAGCATGTCCTGGATCTCCTTTGTATAGCAGTTTTGGCATGAGGTGACTCCCGGTAGGGTGGGGTTCTAATAGGGTGAGCATTACCTGTGTCAATGGAGTGGTATGCCCGTTCTGTCCAGCCTGGAGTGGCTGAGAAAATTGGTGCAAAGCTTGTGCACAGCTCCTTGATCTGCTGTCGCTGCAGACGTCCAAGGGTCGTGGAGAGGTTCACCTCTTCTACGCCACCATCCTTTTTTTCTTCGTAGTAGACACCTTCAGGCCACTCCACGTCATCTGTTTCCTGGGCTGTAAACTGGCAAACGTTTAATTCTCTGGAATAAAAGGGCTTAAGGGAATTAACATGGTATACCTTAGGCTTTATGTTGGAGGTGGGGGAGGCTATGAGATTGTTAACAGCTTCTAGGCGCTCCTGGACCGTGAATGGTCCTTCCCACGATGCTTCCATTTTATGGGCCTGGAGCGCCTTTAAGACCATGACTTGGTCTCCTACTTTGAAGGACCGTTCTCTGGAATGTTTATCATACCAGGTCTTTTGCTCTTCCTGAGCATTCTTTAGGTTTTCTTTAGCAAGGGCTAAAGAGTGTCGGAGGGTGCTTTGTAGGTTGCTTACAAAGTCTAGAATGTTAGTTCCTGGAGAAGGCGTAAACCCCTCCCATTGCTGCTTTACCAACTGTAATGGCCCCTTAACCTCGCGGCCATACACAAGTTCAAATGGTGAAAACCCTAAACTGGGATGTGGTACAGCCCTGTAGGCAAAAAGCAACTGCTGCAACACTAGGTCCCAATCATTGGAGTGTTCATTTACGAATTTACGTATCATGTCCCCCAAAGTTCCATTAAACCTCTCCACCAGGCCATTGGTTTCATGGTGGTAAGGGGTGGCAACCAAGTGATTCACCCCATGAGCTTCCCACAGGTTTTCCATGGTCCCTGCCAGGAAATTAGTTCCCGAATCTGTAAGGATGTCGGAGGGCCAACCTACCCTGGCAAAAATGTCTGTTAATGCCTGGCACACACTTTTAGCCCTGGTGTTGCTTAAGGGTACTGCTTCCGGCCATCGGGTAGCAAAATCCATGAAAGTCAGTACGTACTGCTTTCCTCTGGGTGTCTTCTTTGGGAAAGGACCCAGAATATCCACAGCTACGCGCTGAAATGGGACCTCAATTATGCGTAGTGGCTGGAGAGGGGCTTTAACCTGGTCTTGGGGCTTTCCCACTCGTTGGCACACCTCACAAGACCGGACATATTTAGCAACGTCCTTGCCCATTCCCTCCCAGTGGAAGGACTTCCCCAACCGGTCTTTGGTTCTGTTCACCCCAGAATGACCACTGGGATGATCATGGGCTAAGCTCAAGAGCTTTACCCGATACTTAGTGGGAACTACCAACTGTCTTTGAGGATGCCAATCTTCCTGGTGCCCACCAGAAAGAGTCTCCTTGTATAAAAGTCCTTGTTCTACAACAAACCGGGATTGGTTCGAAGAGCTGAGAGGCGTTGGGGTGCTCCGTGCCGCCACCCAAGCTTTCTGAAGGCTGTCATCTGCTTCCTGCTCGGCCTGGAACTGTTCCCTTGATGCTGGAGACATCAGTTCCTCCTTGGACTGTGGACTGGGGCTTGGTCCCTCTGGAAGTGATGCAGGTGCTGGGGCTGTTTCCATTGACTGTGGTCCGCTGGTGCACTATGTGGTATCTCAGGCTCTGGCTGAGCCTCTTGGGTAGGGTTATCTGCTGCTTCCGCCAGGTCAGGCTCGCTGGTGCCCTCTGGCATTGGAGTTGTAGACGGGTTTGCAAGCGCTGGACTCAGTGCTGGCAATGGTCCTGGTGCTGGTTGCGTTGCCAGTTCCGGTTCTGGGACTGGCTTTGGCTGGGTCTCTGGGATTGGATCCACTACGGCTGTTGCAGTCGTTGGCAGGGGATCCTGTTCCACCACCTTTGTCTGGGTCTCTGGTAACCCAGACGGGGCCCTGGTGGACGGCTTAGGAACAGGGATGGGGGTGAAAGCTTGCTTAGCCTTGGCTAGTTCCAGTTCATGTTTCCTTTCTTTTTCTCTCTCCTCCATCTCTTTTTCTTTCAGCTCCATAGCTCTCTTGTGGGCCTCCTCTTTGGCTTTTTCTTCTTTTGTAGTCATTTTCCTGTTTTTTTGTGCTGGGTCACCCCCTCTGCAGTTGACTGAAACTGGGAAGCTCTCAGCTCTGGCTGCTGCTGAGTTAACAGAGACTTTCTAACTAGCTACTCCCGAGGATGTAAAAAGAAAAAAAAACAATTCAGCTTCTAAATTCCCTTTCCCTTTGTTTGCCCATTTGAACACTTCTCTTAACAAAGGACCTGTTAAAAAAACTTAACACCTCTGCCTTCAGGCAAGGAGAGATAAGATATGCATCTATCTACCTCCAGCTCGGCTTTCCAAGCAGCTAGAAGGAAAAAAAAATCTCACTGGCTTTTGGGTTTAAAATGATCCCACCACTCTACCACCATGTCAAGGCTGGATCCCCACTTTGAACTTTAGGGTACAAATGTAGGGGCCTGCATGAAAACTTCTAAGCTTAACTACCAGCTTAGCTCTAGTTCCGCTGCCACCATTTCAATTTTTCCCTTTCTGAGAAGCCTTGAAAAACCTTCACCAATTCCCTGGTGAATACAGATCCAAACCCCTTGGATTTTAAAACAAGGAGAAATTAACCATCCCCCCTCCTTCCTCCCACCAACTCCTGGTGAACACAGATCCAATCCCCTTGGATCTAAAAGAAGGAGAAATTAACCATTCCCCTCCTTCCTCCCACCAACTCCTGGTGAATCAAGATCCAAACCCCTTGGATCTTAAAACAAGGAAAAATCAATCAGGTTCTTAAAAAGAAGGTTTTTAATTAAAGAAAAAGGTAAAAATCATCTCTGTAAAATCAGTATGGAAATTAACCTTACAGGGTAATCAAACTTAAAGAGCTCAGAGGACTCCCCTCTAGTTTTAGGTTCAAAGTACAGCAAACAAAGATAACCACTCTAGTAAAAGGTACATTTACAAGTTGAGAAAACAAAGGAAAACTAACACGCCTTGCCTGGCTATTTACTTACAAGTTTGAAATAGGAGAGACTTGTTTAGAAAGATGTGGAGAACCTGGATTGATGTCTGGTCCCTCTCAGTCCCGAGAACGAACACACTCCCAAACAAAGAACACAAACAACAACCTTCCCCCCCCCCCCCAAGATTTGAAAGTATCTTGTCCCCTTATTGGTCCTTTAGGTCAGATGCCAGCCAGGTTACCTGAGCTTCTTAACCCTTTACAGGGAAAAGGATTTTGGAGTCTCTGGCCAGGAGGGATTTTATAGTACTGTACACAGGACAGCTGTTACCCTTCCCTTTATAGTTATGACAGGGGTATTGGTTTTCATAACCATTCATCCCCATAACGAGTGGCACTGGTAGTGATACTGGGAAACTGGAGTGTCTAAGGGAATTGCTGGTGTGACTTGTGGTTAGCCAGTGGAGAAAAACCAAAGTCCTCTCTGTCTGGCTGGTTTGGTTTGCCTTAGAGGTGGGAAGACCCCAGCCCTGGGCTGTAAGTGCCCTGCTTGAAGCGATTTGTCCTGAACTGGCACTCTCCGTTGGGTCCCGCCAGAATCGCCTCGTCACAGCCTGGCTGAGAATTCCCAGCAGCAACAACTGAAGGGCAACACAGTCAGACTCCCCAATAGGCAGCGTTGGTTCTAGGAGCCCTGGCCAGGGTGTTCTCCTGGGTTCGATGGTAACCCTGCCCCACCGTGCAGGCTGGGGCAAGTCACGGAGCTCTCTGGGCTTCAGTTTCCCCAGGTGTCCAATGGGTAGAATTCCTACCTCCCAGGAGGGCGGTGGAGCTTCATTAATCAGGGGGAGTAAATGATGCCAAGAGCCTCCTACCCAGGGGACGTAGAAATGAATTCTGCCAGAGATCTCCCTAGGCCAATCTAATTCACGGGGGAGGCACTCAGGTCTGTGGGGATGGGCAACAGGATCAGAGCTTGGGAGAGACAGAGAGAAAAGTGCAAAGCCAAATTCCCAGTTTGACTTTTTCTGTACTCTCCTGCAGCTTCACCTCCTCTGACTCCACCTGGGTCTCAGCTGCTTTCTTCTTCAGGGACAAGTGCGTCCACCTTCTTGGTGAGGAAACTGTTCTCTCCTCATCGCTATCTGCCATCGAGGTGTCAGATTGGCTACAGACACAGAGTCTTTTCATGCCTGATAGGATGGTCCATGAGAATTTGCTTCTCTGGGGCTTCTCTGGCAAGGCCTGTTCTTGCTGGCTGAGGACAGAGCATGCCTCAATTGCTGCAGGTTGGACGAACACTTTGTGCACGTAGATCTCTCTCTGCAACCTAGAGGCGAGTCTTTGGAAAAAGGAACGAAGCCTGGAGTAGAAAGAAGGAGGAAATGGGTTTTTCTGTCATTCTCTAAAGGAAGGGAATTAGTTTGCCCAGGATTCACAGATCCAAGAGACTGGTCTTTTGAATCCATCTGCGCCTCTAATAGCCAGCACTGGTTCATACAACCAAGAACATAAGCAACACAAGACCGCCCAGACTGGGTCAAACCAAAGGTCCATCTAGTCCAGTATCCTGTCTTCCGACAGTAGCCAGTGCCCCAGAGGGAATGAATGATTTAGTTGGGAATTGGTCCTGCTTTGAGCAGGGGGTTGGACTAGATGACCTCCTGAGGTCCCTTCCAACCCTGATATTCTATGATTCTATGAATGAACAGGGAATCGTCAAGTGATCCATTCCTGTTGCTCATTTCCGGCTCCTCGCAAACAGAGGTTAGGGACACCATCCCTATCCATCCAGGCTAATAGCCATTAATAGACCTCTCCTGCATAAATTTATCGAGGTCATTTTTGAAAGCTGTTATAGTCTTGGCCTTCACAACGTCCTCCAGCAAAGAGTTCCACTGGTTAACTGTGCGTCGTTTGAAAAAATACTTCCTTTTGTTTGTGTGAAACCTGCTGCTTATTAACAAAGACTTCAAAGGGGGCACTAGGATGTGAACCAAGGACCACTCGATCTGCAGTCAAACACTCTACCCCTGAACTCTACCCCAGCTGAAGGTGAAGACACATGGGACCATGGTGAAACAGGAATTCTTCTGGGGACGTTCTAGGGCCTGAGTTATGCAGGGGGTCAGACTAGATGATCAGGGCTGGCCTTAGAGCCGTTGAAACTATGAATTTATGAAGCTAAAGTTGGCTGTAACTGCTAGTGTGAAGGTTGCTGCTCCTCTCCAAGAGGAGATGCTTTGTCTGAGGTTTCCTTGGGGAGAGGCACCAGGATCCCTGTTCCCTCTTTCTCATAACCTTCCTTGGACAGAGCACATCACAGGTTCTCCCCTTTTGTTCTCTAACAGGAAACCTCCATCCACCAGATCTGTAATTCCTCCCATCCTAGCACAGTCGCTGGCTACATTTCCTAGCCTGACTCTCACCCCATGGATCTCACACCTCCTCTGCCATTGGGCAGACATTGAAACAACAAAGGTCAGTTTCTATTTTCTTTGGTCATTGCCTGAGTCTAGTTGCAAAACTGCTTCATTATTAACCCCACTCCTTTGTGCACAGAATGTTGGGACTCTGGGAACAGATAGGGCCAAGCTGAAAACCAATAAACCTCTGTTCCCAGAGAACCCAGGAAAAGGAACAAAAGATTGTCATCCAGAAGGTTTGAGGGTCTGGAAGGATGGATTAGCAGCTGCAAATATGTTGACTGATTTTAGTAGCGTGGGGAAAATAACCAGTAAACTTTAAATGTAGAACTTCCCATACTATTTATAACATCCAGTCAGAAGTTGGGCCACCAACACAATAACAAAGAAATCACACCGAGACCCATGACAAATGTAGGCTACAGTTTATTTAAACCCCCTTCCTGGAAAGGAATTGCAGGGGGGAATTTACACATCTATTGTATATAGCCCAATGGGGGCATAGTAGAATTTGTAGAGAGTTTTGAAGTCTATCTCCATGAGATTATTTCTGAGAGAACTGCCAAGATGACAGCCAGGGGATGGGAGTGGAGCCGTATCACTTTCAATAGCTTAAGATTTCTTTCTTCTGCATTATTTGATCTCATTTATGTGTGTTTCAGTCATGTAAATTCTGAGATAGATATTGTCTCAATACACATACATTAGCCAATCATTACATGAGACAAAAGGTTTAGATTCACAACTTGAAGGCAAGGAGTGTATTGAGGCAACTCCAAGGAAAATACTATTTATGGAGATATCAATCTAAATTCTACACGAGTTTTGTTATCTTCCCTTTAGGTTCTATCCATGGAAATTCACCCATACTCGTCTGCTGAAAGATCAAATAATGGAAATCTGCCTCCAGAGAACGTGGAAGGCTAACGCAGAAGGGGAACTGAAAGATGCCCACATTCAAATCAAAACGGGATGTTGAGAACTGACTGTTGCAACGCTGGCCCCCACCAGTCCCTAGGACAGGGGTGGCCAACCTGAGCCTGAGAAGGAGCCAGAATTTACCAATGCCAAAGAGCCACAGGAATATGTCAGCAGCCCCCCATCCACTAACCCCCTCCAGCCCCCAGCACCTCCCGCCCACCGCCAGCCCCGCCAATCACCCGCAACAATCAGCTGTTTTGCAGTGCACAGGAGGCTCTGGTGAGGAGGGGGGAGGAGCGAGGGCATGGCAGGCTCGGGGGAAGGGGCTGGGGCCTTGGGGGAAGGGGTGGGGTGGTGGCAGGACCTGGGGCAGAGCAGGGGGTTGAGCAGTGAGCACCCCGCAGCATATTGGAAAGTTAGCAGTTGTAGCTCCAGCCTCGGAGTCAGCGCCTATGCACGGAGCCACAAAGTAACCTCTGAAGAACCGCATGTGGCTCCGGAGGCACAGGTTGGTCACCCCTGCCCTAGGAAAAGGAGACACCAACCTGTCGTGTGCGATCTAATGAGCAGGAAAAGAATCTGGGAGCCTAGAGCACCCAGAAGGAAAAATTAGTGGGTGTTTAGCACCCACTGGCAGCGAAGCTCTGCCCTGCCCGCAGTGCATCTCGCCCGCCAGCGGCCCCACTGAGCAAGTCCTCCCGCCTCCCAGCACTTCCTGCCCACTGCAAAACAGCTCTTTCATGGAATTCAGGATGCTCCGGGAGGGTAGGGGAGGAGCGGGGACATGGCATACTTGGGGGAGGAGATGGGGAAGAGGCGGGGTGGGGGTTGGGGAAAGGGGTGGGATAGAAGCGGGACGGGGGTGGAGCAGGGGCAAGAAGAGAGGGGGCCGGGGGTTAGAGGAAGAGGTTGATTTGGGGGTGCGGCCGGGGCAGAGCAGGGGCGGGAAAAGGTGGGGCGGAGCTTTGGGGAAGGGGTGGAGTGGGGGCGGGGCCTGGGGCAGAGCGGGAGTTGAGCACCCACTGGCCAGAGGGGAAGTCGGTGCCTACTGAGGGGATGGACAAAGGACTGATAGAATCATAGAATATCCGGGTTGGAAGGGACCTCAGGAGGTATCTAGTCTAACCCCCTGCTCATGGCAGGACCAATCCCCAACTAAATCATCCCAGCCAGGGCTTTGTGAAGCCTGACCTTAAAAATCTCTAAGCATGGAGATTGCACCACCTCCCTAGAGAACCCAGTCCAGTGCTTCACCACCCTCCTATTAGGAAATTGTGTTTCCTAATATCCAACCTAGACCTCCCCCACTGCAACTTGAGACCATTGCTCCTTGTTCTGTCATCTGCCACCACTGAGAACAGCCGAGCTCCATCCTCTTTGGAACCCCCCTTTCAGGTAGTTGAAAGCAGCTATCAAATCCCCCCTCACTCTTCTCTTCTGTAGACTAAATAAGCCCAGTTCCCTCAGCCAATCCTCATATGTCATATGCCCCAGCCCCCTAATCATTTTCCTTCCCCTCCGCTGGACTCTCTCCAATTTGTCCACATCCTTTCTGTAGTGAGGGGCCCCAAACTGGACACAATACTCCAGGCGTGGCCTCACCAGTGCCGAATAGAGGGGAATGATCACCTCCCTCGATCTGCTGGCAATGCTCCTACTAATGCAGCCCAATATGCCGTTAGCCTTCTTGGCAACAAGGGCACACTGCTGACTCAAATCCAGCTGCTTGTGCATTGTAATCCTCAGGTCCCTTTCTGCAGAACTGCTGCTTAGCCAGTCAGTCCCCAGCCTGTAGCGGGGCATGGGATTCTTCCGTCCAAAATGCAGGACTCTGCACAACCTCATCAGATTTTTTTTGGCCCAATCCAGTTTGTGTAGGTCACTCTGGACCCTATCCCTACCCTCCAGGGTATCTACCTCTCCCCCAAGCTTAGTGTCATCTGCGAACTTGCTGAGGGTGCAATCCATGCCATCATCCAGATCATTAATGAAGATGTTGACTAAAACCATCCCCAGGACTGACCCATGGGAAAGCAGGGGAGGGAGTGGAGGAGAGGAGGCACAGGGTGAGCGGAAGGGACTCCACAGAGCGGCAGTGTAGTGCAGGAGAGGGGGAACTCAGCCTAGCAGCGATGGGGGCTGGGAGAAGGGGCTAAGCAGATACAGGAAGAGATGGAGCACAGGAGCTGCCCCCCCCCAGCCCTGTGCTCCTCGCCGCACCCCCGTGCCGCCCCAGCCCTGGGCTCTCCCCCCCCACACACCCTGCCACCCCAGCTCTGGGCTCCCCCCTACCCCTCCACCATTGCCCCCCACACACCTCCTGCCGCCCCAGCCCTGGGCTCTCCCCCTGCACCTGCATCTTCCTTCCGCCACAGCCCTGGGTCATTGGTAACTCGCTCCCAGGGCAGGTCATTCAGCAGGAATTTTGGATGTGCACAGAACACAGACAGGATTGGTTCCCATATGGTTACAGAACTGCAGTAAAGTGGAACAATTTTCAGCTTGTGTGATTGGAGGATATCTGGATGCATATTATAAGACTGTCCTACATAAATGAGGAAAAGTTGAGGTGCCTTTATTATTCTTTTGTTCCACTCTTTGATTCTATGGGGAATTTGCCAATGCAATATCACTGTCTTCCTTTTAAACAAACAAACAAACAAACAAAAGGCAATGGCTGTTGAAAATAGCAATTCCAGTCCTAATAACCACTGGGAAGCATTTCTTGCTCAATTTTATCCTACTTTCTCTACAGCAAGTTACAGTGGATCAGTATATTTGATTTGGGAGAAATAAAGTAACAGCTGCCCAAACTGAGCTTGAGCACTCCTGAATTTTGAGGTATTCAAATCTGGAAGGCAGGTGCTGGGGACAGGAGGGCTGTAGCTCCACAGGGGAGCACGGCAGCATGTATGCAGCAGCGTGTCTGGCGCTGCGCTAAGCCAGACATACTGGTCTGAGTGGCACAGTAAGGGGGCTGGGGGGGTTGGAGAAGGGGTAGGGGGCTCTGGGGGGGGGCAGTCAAGGGACAGGGAGCGGGGGGGTTGGATGGGTTGGAGGTTTGGGGGGGCAGTCAGGGGCAGGGAGAAGGGGGGGTTAGATGGGTCAGGGGTTTGGAGGGGCAGTCAGGGGGACAGGCAGCAGTTGGATAGGCATGGGAGTCCCAGGGGTTTGTCAGGGGACAGGTAGGGGGTGGGGTCCTAGAGGGGAAGTTGGGGGGGTCTCAGGAGGGGGCAGTTGGGGACAAGGAGAAGGGAGGCTTAGATAGGGGGTAGGGTCCCGGGAGGGGGCAATCAGGGGACAAGGACCAGTGGGGTTTAGATAGGGGGTGAGGTCCTGGGGGGCAGTTGGGGCAAGGGCCGGATGGGTTGGGGTTTCTGGGGGGGCAGTTGGAGGGAGTGGATGGTGGCAGGGTGGGGCTACCTTCCCTCCCCGTGGAGTGTCCTATTTTTTGAATGTTAAAATATGGTATCCCTACTCCCAGTGCAGCTCTCCATTCATAGCAGGCTGCAGTATGAGGTCTCAGCTTCCTCACTCCCTCCCCCTCTTTCCTGTTGGTAGTGGCCAAGGGAATGCTGGGAAATGTAGTTCTTTCCCTGCTCCTGGGCTGGCTCTATAGGCAGGGAGCTAACCAAGGAACTACAGCTCCCAGGGCCCCCTGCTGGTTCTCAGCTCCCAGGCTGGCTCCCTGCCGCCCCTGCAAATGGGCTGCCCCAAGCACCTGCTTGCTTTGCTGGTGCCTAGAGCCGCCCCGGCCCGGGAGCATGTAACAATGAGTAGATTTGTTTATGATTGGCATAGTCAGGAGGATTGAATTCCCCCTGTGATCCCTGAGGGCTGATGGAAGTCTTGGTTGTTGAAGGAAGGGTCTGTCCACCGAAGTGGGTGTATCGAAGGACCAAGCTGGTCACTGGATTTCCCACTTCAGTTCCAGGGACTGGTTAAGCAGCCAAAGCAGTTCTAGGGGGTTTTCCAGCAGCTCCTAGAAAAAGCAGAAGGAAGTGCATGCACAGCAGCAGCAATACCTGTGAGAGATCCTGCAAAGGGAAATCAACCCAGGGTCTGCTATGCCAATGGACAAAAAGAGCAGAGAAGGAGAGCGCGCCTGGGCTGTGCCGAGAAGGTTAGCCCAGGGAGAAGGGCATGAGAAAGTGTACAAGCATGGCCTAATACCAAGATGGGGACAAGAGTTCTTTGTTTTGGGTGCAGAGAAACAGGCCATATCAAAAGACAGGGCCCGCTTAGGAAATTGCTGAGTGGCAAAATGAGGGGCCAAAGCCCCAAGAAGGTAGAAAGAAAGGAGGTGTCCTCTGACACAAACCCACATGCGGCAGGCAAGGTGGAGGTGGCAGGGATGGCCGTGAACCTTGCAGATCCTCCACCAACACACCCTGTCGAGTGCTGCAAGGGGTGAAGGACGAAATGGTTGGCCCAGAGATGAAGCAGACTGAAGTAGGGACAAACACAAGGATGGAGCAGTCCATGGTGGGTTTTCAGACCCTGTGACAGGGTCTGCTTACCCCGCACTAGCCCAGACAGGGTTAAGCCCATATTATTGACAGCGGAAGTCCCGCCTCCCCGGCGAGACTGGGTGTGCTCCAAGTGCTCTAGCAGTAGAAAGGGAGGAAGCCCAGCTTATTCTGGGCTGGAGGCTGCAGGGGAATGACCTGTCTGGGAAGCTCCTGCGAAGGGCCAGCCACAGCCCCTGACTGCGCCAGGATTCAGAGCCTCCCTGGGCCCACCTGCACCCCGGCGACTGGAGGAGCCACCGGAGGTGACCAGACCCACTGACCACAGAGAACCCAGCATCTCATGGGAGATCCCAATACAGACTCTGGTAGGAAGTGACTCAGGGAGGGTGACGGAGTGGTACCTCCCACCCAGGAAACCTCAGCATGTTTCGGTAGGCTGAGTCAGTGGCAAGTCGCTATGCTACTGTTAGGGCCCTGGGTTGGTGTCTGGTGGAGTTGGGGGCCCAGGCCCCGCTTCCGGGGCCACCACAACCCTTGGTGGGTGCCCCACCATTATAGACTCTGGCCGTTAGGCCCCACTGCCCCGCACCGAAGGGCGGCTTTATAGACTCTGGCCACTAGGCCCCGCTACCCTGCACCGAAGGGTTTCTTTATAATCCCTGTGTGGGAGATTATGTTGCCCCTCTGTGGGGAATCCCTTCCTTGCAGATGGTGTGCTTTGGTTCCTGGACTCTGCCAGGAAGCCCAGCTCCCATCCCTAGCAGCTTGGCTGTTCCCTATCATGCTGTGCACCAGGCCCTCTGCAGAGAGCTGCTCTGGGCAAGGACTGCAGAGCCAGCTATCATCCTGGCCGGTGTAGCTCCAGGTTCCATAACCCTGACCCATGGTCTCCCTCCGCTGACAGGCTCTGAAGAAGGCCTGCCCAGAGACATGGATGACATGCTGAAGAGCTTGCTGACAGCAACCCCCAGCACAGACAAACTCCAGCACATCTTGGAGATGAGCAGAATGGGCAGGGGCAGCAGGACTTTTACCTTAGCCATGGGGAGGCCCGGAAATGAGCGACTGGATGATCCATGTTTCTATTGTGTCCTGCTGCCTGAGAGCCATTGGGCCACCGTGGTCAGGGCAGTCAGTGCAGAGCAGTGTTGGGGCCCTTCCTCCTTCAGGGACAGAGGGAAGGTGCTGGTGCTTGACAACAGGTCTCTGCCTGGTTCTGTTGAGCACTAACTCCAAGGCTCCAGGCAGGCTTGCAGAGTGAGAGCATCAGACCCCTGTGAGGTCCAGGAGAAGGTCCTCAGAGAAGAGCACTGGCTCCTTCCTAGGAAGCTGCTGAGATTCTCAAGGAGGGATTCATCTCTTCTCTCCCATGGACACAGAGGATTGTAAGGAGCAGGGCGTTGTCCTTTGTCCAACAGAGACCTGTCCTCGCTCTAGCCATTGATGGACCTATCCTCTATGAACTTACCTAATTCTTTGTTGAACCCTGTTATAGTCTTGGTCTTCACAACATCCTCTGGCAAGGAGTTCCACAGGTTGACTGTGCGTTGTGTAAACAAACAAATACTTCCTTTTTTTAGTTTTAAACCTGCTGCTTATTAATTTCATTTGGTGACCCCCAGTTCTTGAATGATGAGAAGGAGTAAATAACACTTCCTTATTTACTTTCTCCACACCAGTCATCATTTTATAGACCTCTATCATATCCCCCCTTAGTCGTCTCTTTTCTAAGCTGAAAAGTCCCTGTCTTCTTAATCTTTCCTCATTTGGCCGCTGTTCCATACCCCTAATAATTTTTGTTGCCCTTTTCTGAACCCAATTCCATTATATCTTTCAAAGACGGGGAGACCACATCTGCACACAGTGGGAGTACCATGAATTTATAGAGAGGCAATATGATATTTTCTGTCTTATCTATCCCTTTCTTAATGATTCCCAACATTTTGTTCAAATTTGTTGACTGCCACTGCACACTGAGTGGATGTTTTCAGAGAACTATCCACAATGACTCCAAGATCTCTTTCTTGAGTGATAACAGCTCACAGGAGCAGCCACACTCCAGCACTCCACCTGGCAGCCTGCTGAAAATTGCTTAGCGAGGACCCATGAAGTTCAGCCCCAGTTTAAGGCTCCACTCCTGAGGTCCTATTGGAGGAGTCCCAGAGAAGCTAATTGGCCCCTGGCCCTGCTTAAGGCAGCAGCAGGAACAGGAAGCTGACTGAACACCAGGACTGCTCCCTGTTCTGGACCGTGCGCTGCCCCTTTCTGCTGCCGCTCCCCTGGCTTGATTTCCTGGCATCTGATTTGTGGTTGTGTGTATTATCCACCAGGCAAAGTATTAACAACTTCAACAGAACTTTATTTACAGTGCAAGTCTCTTCTCCAAGCTGTAGCTGCACACTCTGTAACTCTCCCAGCCTCCTCAACTCCTCCCCCCTGTTGCGGATTGTGGGGGAGTTAGGGCCCTGCACCCCCGGCTTCCTGCGATTCACCATGACTCTCAGCCAGCCAGTAAAGCAGAAGGTTTATTTGGATGACAGGAATACAGTCCAAGACAGGTCTTGCAGGCACAGACAACAGGGCCCCCCTCAGTTAGGTCCAGCTTGGGGTCCCAGGGCATGCCGGCCCACCCCCCTTGGGGGGTCAGAGCCATCTCTGCCTCCCAGCCATCTCTCCAGCCTCCTTCCAGCCTGCTTCCAGCACTCTGCCCTCAGCGACCCCTCCCACAGCCTTTGTTCAGTTTCCGGGCCCCGGAGTCATCTGACCTCCAACCCCCTCCTGGGTTCTCATGTTACAAGCTCAGGTATGTTCCCTTGGGCCGGCTCCCATCCCCCGATGCAGACCATCCTAGTCACACTCCCCTGTCAGCATTCCCACACCCCAGCAAGAACAGTCCCAGTTCGTCACACCCCCTCCTTCCTGATTCCTGTCCTTTCAGACTCCCAACAGCCAGTGCTCCCAGTTCTAATAATTACAAGCAGCATCTAAACACCACATTCCCTCCTCTCTTAAGAAACTTTCCAAATTAAAATAAACATTGTTGTTCTAACCAGAGGAACAAATATGAAACAAGACACTATACTGTTGGCAGGAATATTACACTGAAAACACTGTAGATACTACATAACATAGTCTTTAGTCCAGGCAGGTGGTCGTCTGGGTCTGACAGGCCGTCTCTCAAGCCCCGGTTCCAGTGCAATGTCTTGTTGTGTTGGTTCTACAGTGAAGTCATCCAATGCAGACTGGGTATTGGCATAATCTCCTCTTGGTGCATGGGCAGGTGCAAGATAAGAAGCATTCCATACCTGCCCATCAGAAAGTCGATAGGTGTAAGGTCCCTTCTTCTTTATGATTTTAAGAGGAGCTGTGAATTTATGGTTCCCTTTGCGTAAGATTCCAGGTTTTCGTATTCTAACGAAGGAACCACACTCAAACTTTGGTTCCTTAGCACCCCGCCGTTTGTCTGTGAAAGCCTTAGACTTTGCTTGGTTTTGTTCAATTGTCTTTCTCACATCACCCCTGTTTGGGGCATCAGGTCCAGCCTGTGAAATTGTATGCCCCAGAAAGGAGAGTTCAGTTTGTCTAAATTTGCATTTGGACCTATTGAGCTTGAGGCCTGCTTTGCTGATGCAGTTTAGTACAGACTGCAGTTTATTGTCATGCTCCTCAGTAGTATTTCCAAACACAATAATATCATCCAAATAGCACTGAACTCCATGTTGATTCTTCAGAATCAATGACATCATTTTTTGAAAGGCACTTGGGGCTCATGCGAGACCGTATGGAACACGTTTAAAACGAAATAGTCCCTCATGTGTAATAATTGCTGTGAGGTCTCTGCTACCTTCATGCAACATAACCTGGTGGTATGTTCTACTCTGCAAATCAAGAGTAGAAAACATCTTTGCTCCGCGGAGTTCTGCAAATACTTCCTCTATGTGAGGAAGAGGATGACTGTCAATCACAATAGCTTTATTTGGCTCCCTTAAGTCCACACAAAGGCGAATGTCTCCACCCTTCTTCTGCATCATTACTATAGGTGAAACCCATTCCGAGGAGTTAATCTCTTCAATAATGTCCTTTTGAACAAGTTTTCTACGTTCCTCTGAAACAGCTTCCCTGACTGAAAATGGTAAGCGCCGTAATTTCTGTCGTACAGGCAACACATTATTCCGCATTTTAACTTTATGCAGAAACCCATAAGCACAGCTGAGTTTCTCCTCAACCTGGAGTTGGGTCCCAGCTGAAACTGGTGTGTGTACCGCAAGAGTGCTTTGCTGAGGAAGATCAATTCGTCCATTAACTACCCTGAGATTTAAAGCAGCTAATAAATCTCTGCCAAGGATAGCAGTGCCTTTGTGGACAATGTAGAACTCCACAGTTACACAGCGATCACCAAAAGTACCTATTGCTGGCAGGCAGCCATGTACTGGAATATGGTTTTTCAAATAGCATACCAAGTGAAGTTTGGGTTCAGTAAGAGGCACATCTTTAACGTAATGCAAATAGATGGAATCAGGTAGTATAGATACTGCTGAGCCAGTGTCCAACATTAGCTGAATAGAGTGTGATTTGCCTGAAGGTATGGCAGAAACATTTACAGTGCACTTGATCTGTTCTGGAATATGTGCAGTAGTGATTTTGTCTACACTCAGCACAGTAACATCTGGCATTGTAACTGCATGCACCTGTTGATTGAACTGGCTACTGCAACATACTTTAGCAAAATGCCCAATCTTTTTGCAATGATTGCACCGAGCTACTTTTGCTGGACATCCTGTGTAGCTTGCAAGATGTCATGGGGATCCACAGCGAAAGCATGCTTTTACTGTATTTTGCATTCGCTGATTCAGTGGCTTTTCATTAGTTTTCCTTTTGCAATTGTTTGTCTGCAGTGATAGTGAACTTTTCTGCAAAAGAGTCACAGCCTGGACTGGGCCTCTTGTACCCTGACTCATTATTTTGGCTTCAGCTGTAGCTGACTCAATCTGAGTAGCAATGGTTATTGCTTTTTCTAGTGTAAGTTGTGGTTCTAGAAGTAAGCGTTCTCTTACATGAAGCACTGTTGTTTTCTCAATGAGCTGGTCTCTAATCATCTCATCTGCCATATTCCCAAAGTCACAAGTTACAATCAGACTCCTCAGGGAAGCCATATACTGCATTATAGTCTCCCCTGGTTTCTGCTCACGCTGGCGAAATCTATAGCGATTAGCTACTACATTCACTTTTGGCACAAAAAAGTTCTTTAATGCAGTGAGTGCAGTCTCATATTTATCATCTGCAAGGGGAAAAGTGTAAAATATACACTACCCTTCTGCTCCAAGGCAGTGGATTAGCAGAGCACGCTTTCTTACTTCAGAAATCTCTGTAGCACTGATTGTAAGCAGATAAGTCTCAAACATACGGATCCAGGCAGTAAAAGCAGTTGGAGGCTCACCTGGGCTTTGCAGAAAGGGTGCAGGTGGGTTCAGAGGCAGAAGATCCATCCTCATCGCCAAAATGTTGTATCCACCAGGCAAAGTATTAAGAACTTCAACAGAACTTTATTTACAGTGCAAGTCTCTTCTCCAAGCTGAAGCTGCACCCTCTGTAACTCTCCCAGCCTCCTCAACTCCGCCCCCTCCTTCCTGTTTCCTGTCCTTTCAGACCCCCCAACAGCCAGTGCTCCCAGTTCTAATAATTACAAGCAGCATCTAAACACCACATTGTGATCACAAGTTTCTTTTGCTTCTGATCTTCCAGTATCCTGACCGAGCTGACTCTCGACTCCTGTCATGTGAGTGTGGACTCTGGCTCTGACCAGTAGGTCTGGCTGCCCTTGACCCAGATGTGACATTGACTTTTGTACAATTTCTCCAATGCCCTTTTCTGCTCTCCAGCAAGATACACCAGTACCTTGCCTCCCAAAGTCCTAGTTGCTGGCTATTCAAGGGTGAGAGGGGTAGTGCTTGTATTTCCCCCACCCCCAGCCCAGCGGCTTTTCCTATGGGAATCTCCCTAGAGCAGAGGAGAAACGTGCTCTTCTCTTAGGATCAGTCCCAGCAGTAATTCCACCCACCCTGGCCTCAGCTCAGTTACTGTGTTTACCCTGGGATCAGGGACCAATTTTGAAGCCCTTACTGTTAGAGGTGGGAGCAGAGCCTGAAGCTCCAGCAGTTTTCACCAAAGCACACCATCCAGTCTTTCTGTGGTCTGACTAGGGCTCCCCATCCATCTTGGAGCTGAACACCAGATGGGAGCTGATCAGGGCCAGCTCCAGGCACCAGCCGAGCAAGCTCGTGCTTGGGGCAGCAGATTCTAAGGGGCGGCATTCCGTCCGCCTTTTTTTTTTTTCTTTTTCGTTTTGGTTTGCTGCTCCAGCCGCCCTGTAGGGGGCGGCGGCGTGGAGGAGGGGAGTGCCCTGCAGCAAACTCGGCAGGGCAGCCCGCGTCCTTCCCTCCCAGCCGACTGGAGTGGCGCAGAGCCCTCCCGGCAGGTGGCGCGGCAGGAAGGGCCGCGTGGTGAGTGCCCCGCTGAAGCCCTGGCCGCCCCACTTCTGTCTCTCCCCCCCACTCCCTCTCCTTCCCCTCCCCGCTAGACCAAGCGTGCACTCTGCTGCACGTCTGCAGCACAGGGAATCCTCCTGCACCCTGGCTCCGGCTGCCCTGCCGTTTTGGGTTTTTTTTTTTCTGCTTTGCTGCTCCGGCCACCCCACAGGTGGTTTTTGTGTGTGTGTGTGTGCTTTGCCGCTCTGGCCACCCTGCAGGGGTGTGTGTGGGGGCGTGCGCGCTTGGCCGGTCCGCAGGTGTGGTTTTTTTTTTTTTTTTTGCTTCGCTACTCCGCCCACACACCCCCGCAGGTTTTTTTGTTTTTTGCTTGGGGTTGCAAAAAAGCCAGAGCCGGCCCTGGAGCTGATAGATTGTCCTTGGTGGGCCATGTTCTTGTGTGTGATGGTGCTGTGTGCCAGAGAGGGCCAGGAGCAGATGCACCACGCATGGCCAGGACCGGGCTAAACAGCCTGTAATGCTAGGTGAGTCAACCATGGCCACATATAGACACCTTGGGCATCCATGGGGACTGAATCTGGGTGCTTCACTGCTAAGAGCACAACTCACCCCAGTTTGAGTCATTACGGTAGTGACCCCTGCCAGCCCCTCTGAGGGGGGTCCGTATTGTCTCTCTAAGCTGGCGCACTGGGATGGAAAGCAATTGGCTGCAAGGTCACACACAAGGTCATGCCAGAGGCAGGAACGAAGCATGGTACTGATACCAGTCCAGCTCCAACCACTAGATACCACCCACTTCCAAAGCCAGAGAACCCAGGAGCCCTGACTCGGACAGCTAGGCCTTAAATGACAAGACCAACCCCCCTCCCACTCAGGAAGCCATAGAAGGGACCATCTGCTGAGCTCCCCTTTGCAATGCTGCTGTCAGAGACCATTGCTAGTGGATGCCAAGTGACTGAGCAGGGAACTCCTTGAGAGACTCCTAGAGACTTGCAGGTGTTTCACTGTGACCCTCTGGGAGCCATGGAAAGAGCGCTGCATTGAAGAGACTCTCCTGCTCTAACAAAGGGTTTCTGTTCTCCTAACTAGTCAGCCAGTGAGGCCAGTTTGCAGAATGTGGAAGAGCTGTTTGGCGATGGGTTGAAGGATTCACTGTGTAGATGGCAGCAGCTGCAGTGCCTGGGGTGTCCATGGGCCAAGCCTCCACTCCTGACACTCCAAGCTAATTTCCCACTGCTCTCAGTGGGGCTTTGGCTTTAGCTGCTGGGCCTGCGTGCCTAGACAGAAGACTCAGGTATTTCCACAGGTTGCTCAATGGCAAATGCAGCCACCCAAAGAAGTGAAGAAGAATGGAAATGAAAGAGCAAAGCTGGACCATCCGCTGAGCTGCTGCAATCAAGTGAGCAGAGCCGGGGAGAGAAGAGGGAGAACTCGAAGGTAGCTGGCAGCAGTAGGGAGGAAAAGCCAGGAGAGTAGAAATAAAGAGTTAATGATGCGGGCTTTGTCTTGTGTGGTGAAGGGTTGAAAACGGGTCTCTACTATCACACTAAACTTTGAAATAGCCGTGTGTGATGAAAGGGCAGGACTATAAAGGGAAGAGGTAACTCTAGGGGCTTGAATTCCCAGATCCTGTCGCTATTGCGTGCTTCTACCAGCCGATCTCAACCCAACAAATCCCTGAGGTGGTAGCAGTAGTGAGCTCTTGTCCTCTTTTTCTGGACTAGCCACCAGAAAAAGAACACGATACATGTGGCCAAGGAAATAGAGAGGCATGGGGGTCACTTGCAGTGTTGCCTGTTAACATGGCTCTTGTGGGGGAGCACCGCAGGTTATATTAGACTAGGTAGGAGCCACATGTCTCCAAACCTGCACATCCCGAGACTCCAGAGACCTCTCTCCAGATCCCAGAGTTTCCTCAGAGTCCTAAGGAGCCAGATGGAATCTGGCCTCTCCCCTCTCCCCCCCACCCCCCAGCTCAGCAGTCCAGAAAAAGCTATTTGTAGACATGTTGTGTGTCCTCTGCCACACTCACCTGTTGCTGACTAATGCAGTCACAGAGTCCAGGCTCAGTGTCATGCATTCCTCTGGGCTGTGACAAGCAGGAGGACGTGAGCTGCAATGGATCCCCCTGTGCATTGGCTGAGTGGGTAACCTCTCTACTGCCATATCTGGTTTCCAGCCCACACGCACTAAGGAGGAGGGTGAGGGACTTACCCCAAAAGTGGGTGTGGGAAGAAGCAGAGTGAAGAGGTGATCAGAGCACCATCCCATAGCATTCCTCCTAGAGTCACTCCAACAACCCCCTGGCTCCTTCCTGCCGTAGGCCACAGCCCCTAGGTTCCATAGGGAATTTCTGAATTAACCCTCTAGAAAGCTGCCTCTGGCTCTACAAGCTCTCACACAGCCCTGTCACCAGAGGTAAGGAATAAGGTCCTGCCCCCCGCAACTGCTTGGGGGAATCCGCTCAGAGAAATCAGTGCAGGGCTTTATGCATCTCTACAAACAGATCACTTTGTGTGGTGTTGTCAAGAAGCTGCACACTCCTTGGCAGCTCTTTTTAGAGCAACATTAACTCCCACAGGGATTTCTGCTCTAAATGCTCTGGGCCTGAGGGAAAGATTCTGTGGAAAACAGGCCTTTCCCTTGCTCCAATCCAGGCTCTGCTGTTCTGATGCTGCAGAGCCGATAGGGAAGGTGTGAGGGTTCCTGGGCAGCATGGTTCTCTTTCTTTCCCGGTACTTTCCAATGGAGGGAAGAAAGGGAGACATGAGATGGAGTCTCTCCCTGGCTTACAGATAACCCATTCTGCAGTAACACAAGTGTGGACTCAGGGGAATGCTGTGCTGCGGAGCATGTGCCCTGCAAGATATCACTCATGAAGGGAAGCAACACTGCTCTTGGCACTGGAATCTGGGCAATAAGGAAGAGAAGTTGGAAATTCTCCCTGGGGAGGGGAAATGGGGAAACCCAGTGGGATGATGTGTATGACTGGAATGTTAGTGTCGCTGTGACGTTCCCTTCTGGTGTTATCTGGACCAGTGATATACTAGGCCACTCCAATCCTTGACTCTGGGAGCCAGCCTTACCCTGCTCTGCTGTGAAAACCCCACTCCTGGGCTTTTCACCCACAGCCTCTCGCATGTAAGCTGCTCCCAGCTACTCGCAAGCGAATGACACCAGCCAATATCTCCGGTCCCAGACGCAACCCTAGAAACCTCCATCTTGCAGTGTCCAGTTATGCCCACTGGATGCTGCAAGGTTATATAAGTTCGTCAATTTAACAAAGAAATTGATATGCACCAGGCTTGCTATCACAAGGGGAGCCTCCGACACACTTCAAACCAAACACACTGCTTCACGTAGAATAAACAAACAGATTTATTAACTATAAGTGATTATAAGTCAAAGCATAACAAGTCAGATTTGGTCAAATGAAATAAAAGCAAAACGCTGATCTTAACACTTTCAATGTCCTTAAAAATGCTTCTCACCACAGGCTGGCTGATTACTTTTCAGTCAGGCTCTCCCCTTTGATCAACATTTCAGTTGCTTGATGGTAGTGGTGTCTGTAGATGTAGGTGGAAGAGAGAGAGCATGGCCTTTCTTTCCTTCTGACTTTGCTCCCCGTCCCCTTCAGAGTCAGGTGAGCATTACCTCATCGCAGTCCCAACCTGCCTAAAGGAACAGGGTGACTCCCTTGAGGGTCTAATAACAGATTATTTTGTTGCTGCCTGCCTAAGCCAGTTTCCATTGTTCCTGTGAGGCTGGGCTGGAGCTATCTCTAGACCAGATCCTGCATTCCCTGGGCACTCTAATTCCCTTTGGCTTTGGGAGGTGCACAAGGAAAGTAGGTGCAGGTCTGAAAAGCAAATTCATATTCCCCCAGCAACACCAAAACCACAGCAGTACTCAGAAATTCGAAAGCCACTAACAGTGGGGAAACCTCGGGAAAAGTTCCCCAAAGCCCTAGCTACAAAATAAAATATTGATCATTATTAATGCAGTTTGTTAAAGAACAAAGGCCCAGTGAGGAATCAACTGCAGGAGACATAAGCCATTCAAAACTACATAAAGTACAGTGAATATGATCCAGGCGTAAATCAACATCTCTTCATTTCCATGGCATTAGCATGATTTACACCCGCTGAGAATCTGGCCCATTATGTGTTTGCACATGTTTGATGGGAGGTTGGATTGGTAAACAAAAGCACAATGTTGTCAAGGGGGTAATAATTACTAGGAAATTACTAGTTCTAAAATACATGGCTGGCAATGTGCTCCCTTGCCTCTCTTAACAGCTGTATGGAACTAACAAATCTTAAAAAAAGGCAACATATCAGTGAAATCAGTCGGGGGGAGGGTCAAAAGTTATCCAAAAAAACTGTTTTTTGAAGGAAACAGGTTTTCAACTAATAAACATTTTTCACAAAAAGGATCTGCTTTCTGTGGAAAAACTCAAATACTGCAAACTCAAAAGATTTTGGCCCAAAAACAGATGATTTTGGGCGTGGATCAAATTTTGGGAGGGGTTTCAGCTGAAAATTATCAGGTTTTGAATTTTTGCAGGAAAAAATATCAAAATTTTCTGCAAGAAGAAAACCAGCCCATTTTTCTTTCAGACAGGGCTGGCTCTGCCCAAGTGCTGGCAAAGTCCACAGTTCCCACTGACTTCAATACGACAGTGGGCACTCAACTCTGGAAAAATCAAGCCCTTAGAGCTGCTCCTAGAGCGGGGAACTGTATCTAAACCCGCTACGGTTTTCTAGCCATGTATTTTTTTAATGAGAAAATAAAAAAAATTTGCAAGGAAGGGAGCTTGCAGGGACCGCCCCACGAGCCCTGAGCTCAGCGTTACGCGGGGGCTCGCTGTCTGCCAGGGAACTGAGTCTTTGAGTTCACTTGGCTGCTGCCAGGGGGACGGGACAGCTCCTCTGCACTGGGCATCTCTGGAGCTGCAGGCGCCTGGCGTGGCCTTGGGGCTCTGGCTGCCCCTGGCTCCCGGCTCTGCCTGGCCCTGGGGCTCTGGCTGCCCCTGTGTTCTCCACACGTTGGGTGGCCCCCGCTCACCTTGAAGCCTGGCGGCTCCCGCAGGTCCCACCGGCAGGCACAGCAGCAGGATGCCCATGATGCCGGTCACCTTCCTGGCCATGGTGTTCAGTCCCCGCAGGACTGGAACCCGCCGGGCTGGGGCTGGGGCTGGGCCTGGGGCTGCTGCATTAGCAGGCGGGGCTTCCTCCTCCTTCCTGGTGCGCTGCCCGGGGCCTGAGATGGGCCAGGAGCCCGGATGCTGCGGCAGGGGGCACAGGTGATCGGCCCATGGCTCCTCCTCCCGGGACTGCTGCAGCGTCGGTGTTTGACACAGGCCATTGGAAATTGGAAAGGTGCAGGAAAGAGCCACAAATACGATCCAAGGGGCTGGAGAAAATGTCTGATGGGGAGAGATTTACAGAGCTGAATCTATTGAATATCACAAAAAGAAGATCAGAAGTGACTTGATTACAGAGCATAAATACCATCCCAGGGAGAGACTCCCGGGTACTAAAAGGCTCTTTAGCCCAGCAGAGACCACCAGAACAAAAACCAATGGCTGGAAGTTAGAGCCAGACTAATTCAAATGAGAAATAAGCATATACGCTGACTTTTATTTTTCCTGGTGGGTGCTCCATCCTCACTGCACCCCAAGGCCCCCCCACTCCACCTCCTCCCTCGAGGCCCCGCCCTCACTCTGCCTCTTCCTGCCTCTGCTCTGCCCTCTCCTCCGAGGCCCCATGCCAGCTGCCAAACAGCTGAATGGCAGCCCAGCTGTGACTGGTGGGTGTTGACCACCCCTGCTATTTTTTTCCATGGGTGCTTGAGCCCTGGAGCACCAATGGAGTCAGTGCCTATGCCTGATTCTCTTCTCACTTGTAGCCGTGTAAATCAGGAGCAACCCTAAGGAAATCAGTTAATGAACCCCAGCGGTTCACCAGCCTGGGAAGAGCCTAATGAGTGGCTGTGGTTCAATAACAGATATAAACCCAATCTGACAAGCCAGAGAAGGCACGTCAGACTGGCAGTGCCAGCAGGAATCTGAAACACACTTCTTGAGTTGAAGAGGGTACTCAGCAGGGGTAAGGCTGACTGGCATAGCTATACTGGCAAAGACGCTATAGTGTAAACAAGACCTGCATTAACCACGTTTTCAGGCAGTTAATTTCCCTTGTTTCCTGAGGAAGTGGTGTTAGTGAGGGGGCATGATTGGAGGGCACCTGTGGGAGGGGAATGATCTGCCACTTTAGCTACCAGCTCTGAGCAGAGCAGCTTGGCACGCACAGAATTGGGGAAAGGCAGTGGCAGTGAGTCTGCATGCCCCCCACCCCCAAACTGCACCCATGGTGGAACTCCCCATCCCCCCCCAACACTGCAGCATCACCACCCCCGCCAGGCTCCCTCTGCCTGAAACAGGACTCACCTAGTGGTGCCTGCAGTTGGCACTGGCTGGGAGCTGGAGCTTGCCCAGGAGATCTAGGTAGCAGGCGGGGCGACCCAGGGGAGCAGGGTCTCACCACTGCTGATCAGACTGGGTTTTTGCAGAGCAGAGGGAGCCTGGTGCTCCCCCCTTACCCACCTCTAACCCTAGCTGGAGCAGTGGAGCAGCTCCCTGAGGCTGCTGGAGGAGGAGCCCCACCCTCCACCGAAGTCTGACTCAGGCCTGGGTCAGCCTTTGCTGCAGCAAGCCCAGGGGGGCTACAAAAGTTGAACAGCTAATAGGTGATTAATGCAGCCATCTACCAGCTGATCGGTGGGGGTGGGGCTACTTATCCCTGGCTGGGGCTGCAGCTCTATTGCTGGTGGGTGTTAAGCACCCGCTAATTTTTTTCACTGAGTTCTCCAGCTCTGGAGCACCCATGCAGTTGGCACCTATGGAAATAAGGCCCAACATTATGACAGTGGGGGGTGATTAACCACTAGAACAACCGGCCAATGGAAGCATTTGATTACCCAGATTCTGATTCCTCCAGATCCAACCTGGAAGCCCTGCTGGAAGGTGCTTTCGCCAAACATAAGTCATTGGGTCAATATAGGGGTAACTGGGAGAAATTCTCTGACCTGTGCTATACAGGGGGTCAAAGTCAATGTTCTAATGTTCCCCTCTGGCCTTCAAATCTCTGGACCTATGAAGCTGCTGCCAGGCAGCACTAGGTATGACGGCTTGAGTGTGTGCCAGGCGCTGGGAACAGGCCTGCTCAGTGCATGGCACAGGCCCACATTGCAGAGACTGGGGTGTGGAGCTGAGAACAGAGAGAACTGTCATTGTAGGCTGTGTTCAGGATGGGATTGGAAGGGACAACAGGTGTCTGGAGTTGCCCGTGTCTGGGGTCTTGGACAGACAGCAGAGGGGAAGCTGTGTGTGGTGTACATTGCCCTGGTACAGTTTCCAGTAGCAGGGAAGGGAGAGAGATGAGGAGCCAGAGAGGGTTTCTGGAGGCAGGTTGGGTGGGGACTGTGAACCTGGGACAACAGGGGGTGTTTTCATCAGAAGGATGTGAGTTGTGTCAGGTCCTTCCAGAAAGATCCAGACTGCTGACCCCAGCTTTGTGACCTGGGATCTTTCTGTGTGGGACACAATTCCTCATTTCTCAGTCTAGTCATCTAGACATCTGAATTCCCATCACAATTAAAAACAGACTGTGTCTCCTGTTCATAGAATCATAGAAGATTGGGGTTGGAAGAGACCTCAGTAGGTCATCTAGTCCAACCCCCTGCTCAAAGCAGGACCAACACCAACTAAATCATCGGAGCCAGGGCTTTGTCAAGCCGGGCCTTAAAAACTTCTAAGGATGGAGATTCCACCACGTCCCTAGGTAACCCATTCCAGTGCTTCACCAACTTCCTAGTGAAATAGTGTTTCCTAATATCCAACCTAGACAGGCAGGAGTATAAAAAATATTGCTCGAGCATGCAGGGATGTAATCAGAAAGGCCAAAACACAACTGGAGTTGCAGCTATCATGAGATGTGAAGGGTAACAAGAAGGATTTCTACAGGTATATTAGCAACATGAAAAAGGTCAGGGAAAGTGTGGGACCCTTAATGAATGGTGGAGGCAACCTAGTGACAGATGATGTGAAAAAAGCTGAAGAACTCAATGTTTTTTTTGACT
Organism: Chrysemys picta bellii; assembly: GCF_011386835.1. Lineage (NCBI taxonomy): Eukaryota > Metazoa > Chordata > Testudines > Emydidae > Chrysemys > Chrysemys picta. The sequence goes on along the minus strand of NW_027053064.1, from coordinate 35,211 downwards.
TGGTCTTAGCAGACAAGGTCAGCTCCCAGACAGCTATCCTGGGCAAAACAGTATGAGGAGGAGGTGAGCAGCCCTCAGTGGTGAAAGAACAGGTTAAGGACTATTTAGTCGATTTAGTTGGTGTTGGTCCTGCTTTGAGCAGGGGGTTGGACTAGATGACCTCCTGAGGTCTCTTCTAACCCTAATCGTCTCTGATTCTATGATTGTTTTTCTATTTTTTCCAGTCATCCTCCACCCCTTTCTAGTCAATGTCATTTTACTGGTGCCAGGGGCAGTGTCTTCATGTGACCAGACCAGGCTCCACACTGAGATTTCTGGGATTACACTCGGCTGTTTGCAGACTATGAATAGTGTCATGATACAAATCACTCACCTATATTACCATCATAACTGGAACTGGTATCACAGATCCTAGTGAGTGCTCCTTCCTGGCTACCCGCTAAGGCTGCTGTCAGGGCCGGCTCCAGGTTTTTTGCTGCCCCAAGCAAAAAAAAAAAACAAAACAACCGGAGAGCCACCGCCGAAGCAAAAAAAAAAAAAAAAAAAAAAATCTACACAAAACCCCCCGGAATGCCGCCCCTTGAAAAGTGCCGCCCCAAGCACATGCTTGGAATGCTGGTGCCTAGAGCCGGCCCTGGCTCTGTATTCCCAGGGGTGTTTCAAGCTCATGGAGCATGAGCAGAGTCCAATCACACCCCCAGTTTTGGGGTCCTTGGCGCAGTCTCTTGCCACTTAGGACTTGGTCAGATAAAAGAAAGACTTTGAAGCTTCTCCATTCTGATTCTCCTTCCATATGTTTGTGTCCTTCCAGCATCCAGCGAGTCTCCTTTTGAGCCTCCAAGGAGAGGCATGTGTGTAGTAAAGGTTGGCTTTTCAGCCTGGATTATCACACACACATCGCCAGAGGAGCAGAGGGGAGTGAAAAAGTCAACAGACAGATTGGAAACATTGTTTGTTGATGTTTTTTAACTCTCATGGTTTGTGGGGCCAATCTGATGGTTTTTTAGGATCTGACTCATGATTTTTGATCTCTGAGGCTGACAGTCCTGCCCCAGTGTGTCAGAAGTGAGTGAAATCTGCTCTCCAAAGCAGGAGTAAAGGAAGAAAATGGGCAGAGTGGTGAGTGAGTGGGGACAGTGGCGACTCAGGGTGGAGAGCTGTGGGAGCTGCGGCAGGAGGAGGCAGAGTCGTGTCTCAGCGCAGCACTGCAGTCCCTAGTGCAAACGGCTCTGCGACAGAAATGTGATTGTGGCAAATCAGGCAGCTGGCCTTGCTGGAAGAAGAGATTTGAGCAATTCCAGACGACTGCTGGTTTAATAGAGGAAGCCCAAGAATACCAGGTAAATGCCTGGCCATTTGCCATGGGTGATGCTGCTGATGACATCCTGTGTGCCAGACTCCTCACTCTGAGGAGAGGAAAGACTACGCCAAAGGGAAAGAGGTGTTTAAGGCCCATTTCCTGGGCACATAGAATGTTATCTAGGAAAAGGCCAGTTTGAATAGCAGGTGCCAGGAACCAGAGGAAACAGCTGAGATTTTCATTACTGCAGTTCATAGTCTGGCTGAACGTTGGAAATATGGAACATTTAAAGATGAACTAATAGGAGATGGGCTAGTTATAAGAGACACTGACTGATCAACACAGCTTCAGTGAGACCCAGACTGCACACCAGCAAGTGTGATAGCAAAAGTGAGAATGGTGATGTAAGCAGAGTCTGAATGAATGAGCTCTTCTCTGATTTCTAGTGATGAGCTGGAACAGGAGTAGTCAATTATTTTTTGTCAAGGGCCAAATTTCTTGGTCAAGGTATAGTCAAGGTCCAGACTCCGGAGAAAATAATAAAGACATTATAACAACAATGATAATTATAAGATTTTGGGTCTGTTCAAAAACATCTGGTGGTCCGGATTTGGCCCGCCATCATCTGCCCATTGACTGCTCCTGGGGGGAAAAGACTTCAGGAGCAGATTGTATTTGCACAGACACACCTACACTGCCTAGGCATGCAGCAGAGGGAGCTGCTCTGCCAAAATGATCAGTTTTGGCTGGTTTTGGGTTACAAATCACTCTAGTATTTGAGTGGAAGGGCAATGAAATGTTGTTATCCTGAGTGTGTGAGCAAAGGGCATCAGAACTGTGATTTGCAGGCCCCTGACTGAGTGGGTCACGCAGGGATTCTCACTTGCTAAGCAGGGGGTAGAGTTGCCAAATCCCAGTGAAAGAGAGACAAGGGTGGAGGCGGGAATTCTTTTCTGGTGGTGTGGGCTCTGGCTAAGAGTGGTCTCTCCCTTGTTTAAAGACAGAGCTGGTTAGTCTCAGTGGTGAGCCCTTGTTTTGTTCCGTGGTCACTACCCCTGCAATCACTGCTAACCAGCTGTAGGTGCTGAGCCTTAGACCTGGTGTGGGGCCATGTTACAGTGAAAGGGACTGTCCAGCCTGCACCAGCAGGGAGGTTCCCCACTACTGGCTGAAATCCCTGAGAGCTGGGTAAGTGACAGAACCTCCGAATGTGGCAGCGGAGAAAGTGGTGGCAGCAGCGGGCCATGACAAAAATGGGTGGAGCAGCAGAGTGAACAACAGCAGTGGTGGGTGACAGCAGCGAGTGAATGCTAGCAACTGTGAGCCAATTGCAGAGGCAGCAGCTGAAGCATTGCTCAATGCCTCCCCCCACACCCATGGTGGGAGGTTGTAACGGGGTCCCTGAGGTGTAACGTGGACTGTGGGACTGCTGAGCCCTCCAACCCCACCTGCCTGGGCCGTCCCTCACACTGCGGTGCTAATGTCAAGCTACAAGCCTCGGACAGGCCCTGCACTCACACAGCCATCCACAGGCAGGGACACACCTGTTACCCGAAATTGGGTCAGCTAGTGAGCTTAGGGAGGACTAATGACCCACCAGAGTTTGGCAGAAAGCAGTACGTTTATTATATTGATGGCTAAGCTCAAAATAGAGGGTGGTGTCACATTCACACTTGCATACTCATGCTCCCAGGACAGGCATGGCACTGGAGATGTCAGGATCCTTCAACGTAAGTGTCCCACAGCATAGCGATGGATTGTGTGATGAAGGTAAGTCTTCCCGAGGCATGATGGAATGCAATGCGGTGAACCACTGGCCAGGCAGTCCGGGCGAAGGGCCTTCACGGGAGGTACAAGCTTGTGAGTGCACTGCTGAGCACATGGCCCCTTCCCCTTTTAAGGACCTGCTCCTCATGGCCTGTGACTAGAGATGACTTGGCTGCATCTGGTTGGTCACACTCCACCTCAGCCAGTGTCCATGCAGTGTCCATGCATTGGGTGTGTGAACGCTGCCTAATTAGAGTCCCAGACACCTTGTGGAGCTTGGGGGCGGAGGCTCGACTGATTAGGGGGCCTATAAAAGCGGCCGCCAGCCAGGCAGCGGCACAGCTGTGAGCAGCGGCACAGGAGGCAGCAAACAGGGAGTTTGAGTGGGAGTCTCATTGGAGGAGAAGGTATCTGTACTTGTGTCTGTCTTTGTAGTGCTTGTGTGTGTAGAGGCCTGTAGGGGCACTGTGCTGGGAGGGCAGCCGAGCCCTGAGTAGGGGGCGGAGCTTGGCTGATTAGGGGGCCTATAAAAGCAGCCGCCCAGCCAGGCAGCGGCACAGGAGGCAGTGAACAGGGCTGCTAACTGGGGAGTTTGAGTGGGAGTTTGCAGGGGGAGGTGGAAGGGGAGGCAGGAGGGCGCGGTGTCCCGTGTGCTCTGTTTCCCCAGGTGCACTGGGCAGAGACTACAGCGGCCATGAGCCAAGCAGCAGGGGACACAATGCAGATGATTGCATGTGGAAGCTGCGGTATGTACATGGTACTAGAAGGGGAAGCCTAAACAGAGGTATGTCTGTATGAAGTGCCGTCTAATAGAGCTGCTGGAAGAAAAGATCCGAGGGTTGGAGATGCAGGTAGATACCCGGGTAGAGTTTAGAAGGGGGTTCGAGCAGCTGATGGAGGAAAGGCAAGGAGGGGCTGAAGGGGAATGCTCAGGGGTTCAGGTGGAAGCAGGGGCTAAGGTCTGTGAGGGGGGAATATCTGAGGGAGAACAAGGGCAGTGGAAGCATGTGACCATGAGAAGCAGGCCAAGGAAAAGGAGGGCTAGTGAAGGGGAAATAGAACTCAGGAACAGGTTTGGGTGTTTGGATAGCGAGGAGGGGGGGCAGCAGGTGGTAACTGAAGGTGGGAGGGTGAGGAAGAAGAGAAGAGCAGCTAGCCCAATAGAGAGAGGGGAGGAGTTGATGGAGACAGCACCAAATCTGGGCCCCGGGAGGATACAGGATGGCACAAGGGGGAGTATAAAGGAAAATAGGAACGGACACGGGTTACGACTAGAGGGAACAGAGGATAGATTAGTAGATCGCACTGTCGCCAGGCAAAGGCAGGTTTACGTGATTGGGGACTCCTTACTGAGGAGGCTAGACAGGCCTGTGACCAGGGCGGACCCAGAGAACAGAAGGGTGTGCTGTCTACCGGGTGCTAAGATACGGGATGTGGACCTGCGGTTGAAAAGGATCCTAAAAGGAGCAGGTAAGAACCCCTTGATAATCCTTCACGTAGGAACAAATGACACAGCTAGGTTCTCGTTAGAGAGAATCAAGGGAGATTATGCCAGACTGGGAAGACGCTCAAGGAAATCGAGGCTCAGATCATCTTCAGTGGGATTCTGCCTGTTCCTAGAGAAGGGCAGCAAAGGGCTGACAGGATTGTGAGGATAAATAGCTGGCTAAGGGAGTAGTGCTATAAGGAGGGCTTTGGGATGTATGGTCACTGGGAGGCTTTCGGGGACAGACAACTGTTCTCACGGGATGCACTTCACCTGAGTAGGGAAGGAAATAGACTTCTGGGAGGGACGCTGGCTCATCTCATCAAAAGAGCTTTAAACTAGGAATCTGGGGGAGACGGTTGGGAGATGTCCAGTTAATCTCCACGCCAGATTCCAACATTGAAAAGGAGGGTGATGAGATAAGAACAGATATGTCCAAACCCTTCCCCCCGGCTATAAGAAGGAGAGGGGGGATGAACAGCAAGGGGTCCGTACCAAATTGCATAACTGATGGGAGACAGGCTAAACGGCATACATTAAGATGTTTATACACCAATGTGAGAAGCCTAGGTAACAAAATGGAGGAATTGGAGCTCCTGGTCCGAGAAATGAAACCGGATATCGTAGGAATAACCGAAACCTGGTGGAACAGTAGTCATGACTGGAGTACAGATATGGAAGGGTATGTGCTGTTTAGGAACGATAGGAACAAAGGTAAAGGTGTGGGGGGGTAGCATTGTATGAGGTAAACTGTAAAGAAATAATAACTGATGGAATGGATAAGACGGAGTCTGTCTGGGCAATACTCACACTGGGTAAAAGAACTACTAGAGCCTCCCCGGGATAGTGCTTGGGGTGTGCTATAGACCGCCGGGACTACCCTGGATATGGACAGAGAACTATTTAATGTTTTTAGGGAAGTAAATACTAATAGGAACTGTGTAATCATGGGAGACTTTAACTTCCCGGATATAGATTGGGGGACAAATGCTAGCAACAATAATAGGGCTCAGATGTTGCTAGACGTGCTAGCTGATGAATTCCTTCATCAAGTAGTAGCTGAACCGACGAGGGGGGAGGCCATTTTAGATTTGGTTTTGGTGAGTAGTGAGGACCTCGCTGAGGAAATGGTTGTAGGGGACAACCTTGGCTTGAGTGATCATGAGCTAATTCGATTTAAACTAAATGGAAAGATTAACAGAATTATATCAGAGACTAGGGTTTACAATTTCAAAAAGGCTAATTTTAATAAATTAAGGGGACTGGTAAGGGAAGTGGATTGGGCTAACATATTTATGGATCTAAAGGCGGATGGCGCCTGGGATTATTTTAAGTTGAAGTTGCAGGAGCTGTCGGAGGCCTGTATCCCGAGAAAGGGAAAACGGTTAGTAGGAAAGAGATTTAGACCAAACTCGGGGGTGGTACCGTTGGACTGGAGAATAGCTAATGTGGTTCCTATTTTCAAGAAAGGGAAAAAAAGTGACCTGGGTAACTACAGGCCTGTTAGTTTAACATCTGTAGTATGTAAGGTCCTGGAAAAAATTTTGAAGGAGAAAGTAGTTAAGGACCTTGAGGTCAATGGCAATTGCGACAAATTACAACATGGTTTTACGAAAGGCAGATCGTGCCAAACCAGCCTGATCTCCTTCTTTGAGAAAGTAACAGACTTTTTAGATAAGGAAAATGCAGTGGACCTAATATACCTCGATTTCAGTAAAGCGTTTGATACGGTACCGCACGAGGAATTATTGGTTAAATTGGAAAAGATGGAGATCGATATGAAAATCCAGAGGTGGATAAGGAACTGGTTAAAGGGGAGACTGCAGTGGGTCATACTGAAAGGTGAACTGTCAGGTTGGAGGGAGGTCACCAGTGGAGTTCCTCAAGGTTCGGTTTTGGGTCCCATTTTATTTAATCTATTTATTACTGACCTCGGAACCAAATGTAGGAGTGGGCTGATAAAGTTTGCGGATGACACAAAGTTGGGAGGTATTGCCAATTCGGAGAAGGATTGGGATATTCTGCAGGGAGACTTGGATGACCTTGTAAATTGGAGTAATAGAAATAGGATGAAATTTAATAGTGAAAAGTGTAAGGTGATGCATTTAGGGATGACTAACAAGAATTTTAGTTATAAGCTGGGGACGCATCGGTTGGAAGTAACGGAGGAGGAGAAAGACCTCGGAGTCCTGGTTGACCGCAGGATGACTATGAGTCGGCAATGTGACGTGGCCGTGAAAAAAGCTAATGCAGTCTTGAGATGCATTAGGCGAGGTATATCTGGTAGGGATAAGGAGGTGCTGCTTCCGTTATACAAGGCACTGGTGAGACCTCATTTGGAGTACTGTGTGCAAGTTCTTGTCTCCCATGTTTAAAAGGGAACTCAAACTGGAATGGGTACAGAGAAGGGCCACTAGGATGATCAGAGGAATGGAAACCTGTCGTATGAAAGGAGACTCGAGGAGCTCGGTTTGTTTACCCTAACCAAAAGAAGGCTGAGGGGGGATATGATTGCTCTCTTTAAATATATCAGAGGGATAAATTCCAGGGAGGGAGAGGAATTATTTCAGCTCAGTACTAATGTGGACACGAGAAGGAATGGATATAAACTGGTGGTGGGGAAGTTTAGGCTTGAAATTAGACAAAGGTTTCTAACCATCAGAGGGGTGAAATTTTGGAACAGCCTTCCGAGGGAAACAGTGGGGGAGAAAGACCTCTTTGGCTTTAAGATTAAGCTTGATAAGTTTATGGAGGGGATGGTTTGATGGGATAACATGATTTTAGTCAATTAATCAACAGCGTGCCATCACTGGTAAATAGTATCAATGGTCAATGAGGGTCTGGCTAGAGAATCTTGCCTGCATGCTTGGGGTTCTACTGATTGCCATATTTGGGGTCGGGAAGGAATTTTCCTCCAGGGTAGATTGGCAGAGGCCCTGGAGGTTTTTCGCCTTCCTCCGCAGCATGGGGCGGGGGTCGCTAGCTGGAGGATTCTCTGCGACTTGAAGTCCTTAAATCACAGGATTCGGGGACTTCAACAGCTGAGTCAAGGGAAAGGGGGTGGGTCAGCTTTTGTGGCCTGCATCATGCGGGAGGTCAGACTAGATGATCATACTGGTCCCTTCTGACCTTAAAGTCTATGAGTCTACCTGGGAGCTCTCCTGATCTTCCAGCTGTTCAACCAATCCATTCATCCCACAAGCATTCCAGGAGGGAGGGGTGGGGGAAAGTGTAACAGACCTTTTGAGCATACAGGTTATACATAGCATACAGATCACTGCTGCTCCTACAACAACACCCAACTGCATTACATGAATACTCTCCCAGCCACTCATGAGCCATAGTAGGGAGGCTCCAGTCAATTCCCCCCAGCTCCCCAGCCTTGCACCCCAGGATTGTACCATTGTGCACTTGTCAGCAGCCTAGCCAGTGTAAGCTCATTACCTAGTTCACCACACCCTCAGTGTGGAATGGACAAACATCAGCCTTTGTAGTCTGAGCTGCAATTCCCCAAGCACGTCAAACAAAACACACTGTTTGAGGTAACATATCAAACAGGTTTATTAACTACAGAACAGTTGATTTAAGTGATTATAAGTAGCAGATGCAGAGGTCTTAATTCTAACTTAAAGAGGCTAAGCAAGATTTGAATCAAGCAGTGTCTCACCCTAAGAGCTGGTACAAGCAGCTTCCAGTTCTCCAATACACAGACTGAACCCCTTTCCAGCTTGGGACCAAACTCCCTCCTTCAAAGTCTTCGGCTACACTACGGACCTTACAGCGGCACAGCTGTACCGCTACAGATGTGCCGCTGTAAGGTCTCCCATGTAGCCACGCTTTGCCGATAGGAGAGAGTTCTCCTGCTGGCATGATTAAACCACCCCCAATGAGCGGCGTTAGCTATTTCTGCAGGAGAGCCTCTACTGCCAACATAGCGCTGTCCATATCAGCACTTCTGTCTGTGACAGTTGTTTGTCAGGGCTTTATTTTTTCGCACTCCCTGACCGACAGAAATTTTACCAACAGAAGTGGTGTTGACAAAGCCTTTGTCTTTCAGACAATCTTCCAGGTGTTGAGCTGAGCGGGGAGAGAGGCCAAGTAATGATGTCACTCTTCCTCTTTTATACTTTTTTCCGGCTGCTCGAAAGATTCTTGCTGTGACGTGGGTTAGCGTATCCCCATGGCATACGAGCCTTCTCCGAAAAGGTCTCTGGGATAGTGGATTGAGTGTTGATGAGCCCTTAACTCCTGTCTGGCCACTGATGGCTGCTCCTTTGTCCCTACTGAAAGGCTGGCTTTGGGCATCTCCCAACCCCATGACATATTTCAGTAACACAAAAGGCAATACCTCATAACTTCACACACAATGATAGGCAGAGACAATCCAACAGGATATTACGGTTCAACAGATCATAAAGTAATCGTTCTAGATTACTACATTTTTAATTGACTGAAACAAAGACATTATTTTAAATTAATCAGTCACAGAGGTTTAGTATGTTCATAACAATGTTCATTGCTTTTAGAAAAAGGGAACACTAATTTATTTTGTGTTATCTCCATAACCAGACATGTTTATGAAATTTCACCAACTTTATGTTTCCAAAGATTTTAGGCATAACAAAGGATTTTAAATATTACTAAGGTACTGATTGTGCTGGAGGGTTCTCTTAAAACTAGTTCATCAAATAGTTCAGAGGGTAAAGAAAGGGAAACTTGTTTTGTCCAGCTATCTGGAAGGAAAGCGTTGTCCTTTGTGACAATGCGGTTCTGGCGTAACCCAACTGAGAGTGCCAACTCAGGACAAATTGCTCAAATAGGGCAGTTACAGCCCAAGGCTGGGGTTTTTTCCACCTCTAAGGCAAACCAAACCAGCCAGGACTAAGAGGACTTCAGTCTCACCCCACTGGCTAACTGCAAGTCTCACAAGCAATCTCCTTAGACACTCCAGTTTCCCAGTATTACCACCAGTACCACTCGTTATGGGGACAAATGGTTATGAAAACCAATACCCCAGTAAAAGAAAAAGGTTCTCCTGATCCCAAAGGACCAAGCCCCAGACCCAGGTCAATATACAAATCAGATCTTACCCACAAATCACGCTGTTGCCAATCCTTTAGAATCTAAAATCTAAAGGTTTATTCATAAAGGAAAAAGATAGAGATGAGAGTTAGAATTGGTTAAATGGAATCAATTACATACAGTAATGGCAAAGTTCTTGGTTCAGGCTTGCAGCAGCGATGGAATAAACTGCAGGTTCAAATCAAGTCTCTGGAATACATCCCCCGCTGGGATGGGTCCTCAGTCCTTTGTTCAAAGTTTCAGCTTGTAGCAAAGTTCCTCCAGAGGTATGAAGCAGGATTGAAGACAAGATGGAGATGAGGCATCAGCCTTATATAGTCTTTTCCAGGTGTAAGAACACCTCTTTGTTCTTACTGTGGAAAATTACAACAAAATGGAGTCTGGAGTCACATGGGCCAGTCCCTGCATACTTTGCTGAGTTACAAGGCGTATCTGCCTTCTCTCAATGGGTCCATTGTATAGCTGATGGTCCTTAATGGGCCATCAAGCAGGCTAGGCAGAGCTAACACCAGTTTGTCTGGGATGTCACCCAGCAGCATAGCATAAGTTTGAAATACAGACAGTATAGAGCCAATATTCATAACTTCAACTACAAAAGTGATACACACATATAGACAGCATAATCATAACCAGTAAACAGAACCTTGTCTTAGACACCCCATTTGATCCCCTTTATACAAGATTTGCGTGCCACTACAGGACCTTGGTTGCAACAATGATCTATATGGTCCCAGATTATATCAATAACGTCACACCCTTTAAGGGCTAGCCTCTCTTCAACAGGGGGGTGAAGGGAGAAAGGGATGGACAGAAAGGACAGGGAGACTTTGGAAGCAAGTTTTTTGTACTATAGTAACTAAAATTAAAATATGTATTTTAGATAAGAGTGGTCTTTTGAAGGATTTTATTTTAAAAACTATATGTCTGAAGAGCCAAGCATGTGAGGCTAAAGGTGAATACTCAGATCGTGGATCTAAAACTCTATGCAAGGATTTTTTAGAGATGTGATTTCATAATCTTCAGCAATCTTCTAATGAAATAGTTTAAAATTTGCTTTAAAAATAAGGTCCCGTAGACTAACATATTCTGAGTAAATATTACAGTAATGCACAACTGTTTTTGTCAGTAAATTCAGAAACTGAGACCTGGTCCACACTAACCCCCCCCACTTCGGACTAAGGTACGCTAATAACGTAGCTGAATTCGAAGTACCTTAGTCCGAACTTACCACGGGTCCAGACGCGGCAGGCAGGCTCCCCTGTCGATGCCACGTACTCCTCTCGCCGAGCTGGAGTACCGGCGTCCGACGGCAAGCACTTCCGGGATCGATCCCAGAAGATCGATCGCTTACATCCGGACCAGGAAGTAAGTATAGACGTACCCTGACAGTATATACCTAGGGGTTGGCAATGCCTGTTAAATGGCTTCATTACCACTCGAATGGCTCTTTAACAGTTTCAATGTTGTGCTAATAGGATTGGCAGGCTGGAGGCTTTTTCACTTTTAAGTTACTAGCTCCCTTCCGGAGTAAGAGACACCACGCTGCAGCAGCCAGCTGTGGGAGCCTGCAGGAAGGGTCAGAACAGGGATAGGAAGGTGGGGGGGTGGACACTAAGACCCAGGAGGTGCCCCGAATTTTCCGGTGCCCTACACAGCTGTGTATGCTGAGTATGCCTAAGGACGGCCCTGGGTGAATGTCACCCCCGTCCCTCCATCTCAGGGACCCAGTCTGAGCTGGGAGTTCATCTGAAAGAAAGGACGGATTCTCTCCCCAGCGAAGGAGGCCTCAGTGAAAGTGAAGATCGAGGCCTCATTATCAGCACTGAAAAATGCCACCTGCCCCTGTTCATAGTCCAGACAGACCCGAACCTGCCGGTGCCAGCTGCTCTGGGGCAGGGTGCTCTGAGGGGCAGGTTGAACCTTAGACACCCATCCCCACCAATTCATGGCCCAGATCCCCTCCTCAGGGGAAATGCCGATCCAGCCTTTCCTCCACACAGACTCCCTGGCCACCCCGATGGCCCAGAATTCCTCATCCCCCACCTCCACCTCCCAGTACCAACTCCCCGTGGTGAACCCTGGAGAGCCCAGCACACAGTGCCAACGATCAAATCGCTCAGGATTGTTGGGCAGGTCCTGCCGTGTGTCTCCCCATCTCACACCCCGCCGATCCTCAGACAGGATGAGTTCAGGATGAGCTGTGTCTGGATCCAGAGTCACATGCACTGTGGGGAATTCAAGGGAATGGGTTAAAAAACCTCGGGACAGGAAGGGGGACAGCAGCTGAAGGGGGGGGTAGGGAGTGGGGGGAAGGGGAAGGGGAAGGACTGCAGTAGAGGACAGTAGGAGCTGAAATAGGGGGCAGAGAATGGGGAGGGGATAGGTAATTTTAAGTTGAAAAGATCGTAAATGTGTTATAAGACTGAAAACTATTATAACTGTACTTGTCATGAACCCCCCTTTCAGTGACAGGTGGGTCCCCCTTGCCGTCCCTTCATTCCCCATATTCGTCTCCTCACCAAGGGGTGAAGGCAGAAACCCCCCCTCCCTTCAACCCCCGTTGTGATAACTGTCCCTACAGGCTGACCCTGACTGTGAGCGCCGCTGGCAGACGTGAGTGAGAGCTCATCAAAAGTCACAGTAACCCATGGTAATAATTTTGAAAGTAGGGTGACTAGAGAGCAAATGTGAAAAACGGGACCAGGGGTGGGGGGTAATAGGAGCCTATATAAGAAAATGTCCCAAAAATCAGGACTGTCCCTATAAAATCGGGACATCTGGTCACCCTAGTTGAGAGGAAAGAGGTTGAAAGGGGAGTGAAACAGACTGAAATAGCTCAGACAAAGAGACCTCCTGCTATAACTCAAGGATTGAGTTAAGCTCATGCCTGGTGAACAAGCGACGTGTGGGACTGGTACTAAGGAGACCAAAATTGGTGTGTCAGAAACTGGGTGTAATTGGTGGACAATATAATGAGTGAACAGAGCTATTCCACCTCTCCCTTCCCTGTGGGGTTCTTGAAAGAAAAGCCTGTGGCAGGAGAGTCTGAGACTCACTGCTGATGGGGGGAGGGGTGACTGAATGGAGTGAGCTGCATCATCATGGCTGCCACCCCCACTGTCCCCTGGAACCCCGGGATCCCCCATGACACCGTTGGATCTTTGTCATCCTGAGCCTTAAAGGCACCTGACCAGACCAGGCCAGAATGTGGGACCCAGATGACATCACTACCTCCATTGGGTCTGGCTAAAACCCACCACCACCTGGGATGTGAGACTTTGCCCCTCACTTCCTGTGTCCTCTTCCTCCCTCACGTCTTCTCTTTCCTATAGCCAGGGCTGCCTGGGGGGGCAAGTGGGGCAATTTGCCCCAGGCCCCGCAGGGGCCCCCACGAGAACATCATAGGCTCCCCCCCGCCTCTGCCTTTCCCCATCCCCCAGCGCCACGGCGCGCCGCATCCAGGAGCAGCCCTGGACAGCGCTGCAGCGGCATGGCTCGGGCGGGGCCTGAGCTCCTCCCGCTCAGAGCCGCGAGGTAAGGGGCGGGATTGCGAGTTGCGGCCGAGCGGCGGGAGCTCAGGCCCTGCTGGAGCCACGCCGCTGCAGCACTGTCCAGGGCTGGGCTGTGTTTCTCCAGCAAGGGTCACACTCCACTTCTGAGCATCTCTCATTGCCTAGTTTGTGTGAATCACATTCATAGGCCTCACGTCTCCCCACACATGGTATCAGGGGCCTAGGTGCCTGACTGAGGCTTTGTAGATGCCACGGGGGGGGGAGGGGAGGGGCTAGCTGAAAGTTAGGCATAGTGCCCAAGTTCCTTTGTGGATCCGGGCCTGAGTGCAGAAGGCTCTGGGTGTGTTATATTTCACCCAAACCCACAGGGCTGCACTAATGATAATTCTTTAAACTTATCCCAGACCTTTTTCCCACCATCCTGTTTGTTTCCTACAGCAGTCTGAGGTGCACTCAGAGTTTGCTTCTGAGCTTCAAAGTGAACTTAGTGCCAGAGATAAAAGGAGGATTCAAACTCCTTTGAAATCCCTGGGTATAATAATAAATAATCTCAGAACAACAGTTTCTTCCACCAACAAAGCAGATCTCTGGAAGGGCAATGTCTAGAGAAAGGTTTCTCTCCCTAGCTGATTTAGCCAATATTCTGCAAATCAGTCAGATACACCTCTACCTCGATATAATGCTGTCCTCGGGAGCGAAAAAAATCTTACCGCGTTATAGGTGAAACCGCGTTATATCGAACTTGCTTTGATCTGCCGGAGTGTGCAGCCCCCTTTCCCCCCGGAGCACAAGGGGGAATGATGTTAGCTAAGGTGATGGAAGCACTCGTCCACTGGCCTGGAAGACTTTCATACCCCTGACCAATGTAGCTACACTGATAGAATTTTCATGTGTAGACCAAGCCTTAGCTAGACTCTTATTTTAAGCTCTTAAGTGGTGCTATATATATAGCTATACTTTTTCCAGTTCATTGTAGAAAAAGTGGAACTATGCTTTTCATTCATCTCTTCAATCTCTCACACATTTAAAAAACATAACAATGAATACATTTCAAATATTGCTATATTTGAAAACAAGACAGCTTGTGGAGGTGTCAGCAAGAAGAGGTGTCAGCAAACATTTCTAACAAGACCTTTTAACTTATTTATTTCTAGTTTTTTAATCAGATTCTTAAATGTGTAGAAATAAAATGTTAAGGTTCCACATTAAAAACAATTTTCAAAAGATCATACAACTCCCATCCCTTAGTGGGAGGTGTTTCTCTGTACTCCAGGTAGAAGGAAGAGGGAAAATGGAACTTACCAGATTTAGCAAGAATTTCCTCTAAAAGACAAATAAAGAAAAATAAATAATGTATGAAAATGATGATAGTTGTTAAGATGTTTCATAATAGAGGTATTTTTTCTCCCCTGTCCTTTTTTGTATTTTTGCAAAGTCAAATGGTCAAATATGGATCAGTAATAGAAACCTGTGTTCCCAGGAGCCACATCATATGTCAGGGCAATCCAAGGAACCACGCTGATTTTAGAGCAGTTAGGAAAGACCAGCTTCAAACACAGGCCTGATCTAAACCTTAACTCTGGCAGGGCTGTCACCTTTATATGTTTAATACTTCATATACCTTAGAGAATATTTATGAAAATACTTATGTACCTTATTTTAATACTCATTGGCCCAGAAAGCAAGTGTAGGCTCTGTAGGGTAGGGATTAGGATGGTCACTGGGGAGGGGTGAGCTCCTGGGTTTCAGTCTCTGTGCCTAAGACTATTTAATGATTTATACCACCTAGAACAGCTTCGACAGAGAGATTGAGAGAGACCCACTTAGAATAGCCAGCAGCCCTGCAGTTAGGGCACTCGCCTAGGAAAGGGGAGAGCAGGGATTCAAAGCTGGGCCGCCGCAGTTCGTCTGAGTGACTTAATAACTGGGCTATCGGTGATCAGAAGGACATCATCTCTGCAGTGCTGTACATGTAGACAAGCCATGACGCATCATTCGAAAAACTAAGGAGGTGCTCCTTAGTTTTTAGAATGACGCGTCATGGCTTGTCTACATGTACAGCACTGCAGAGATGAAGAAGCTCTCTCGTCAACAAAGCGCTGTCTACACCAGGGTTAGGTCGGTATAATTTTTCACATCCCTGAGTGACGTAGTTATACCGAGATGTTTGTGGTGTAGATCTGGCCTAAGGCACCTTGTGAAACCTAACAACATAGGACTGGAAGGAACCACCTGAATCATTGAGCCAGTCCCCTGCTATCACTGACCACCTCTTTAAATCTAGCCCTTCATTTCCAAACTGACTTAGCTTTTAATTTAAACAATGTTTTCAAAAGCCCCAAATCACAATGAAATATTTTTGAAGTTTTTATAACTACCAGACAAACAAAAAAATCAATTATTTCAACAGCTCTTTCTCTGACTCTGTCATTCACCAACCAGTCTGCCTGCACAGACCAGGGAGCAGAGGCGTTAAGTTGGAGAGGTTGTAGCTGATAGACTTTTTGACCTTTGTTACATCTGAATACCTCAGCTCTTTGACTAAGCAATGGCACTGTTATAAAATAACTGTGCTCTCTGATGCTCAACCATTGCTATTCTCCTGAATTTCAAAAGGTGTGAAGTAAACTTTCTTGTCTGAAATTACAGCACGTTGCTTTGAATATACAGCAGGGAAACAGATTTCCTCCATTCGATGGAAAATTTTATCTCTTCCACTGTCTGACTGAAAACGACAACATGTACTCAGTAAATCCATTGTACCCTGCTTTGCTGCTATTTGAAATGACAGCTGTGTCAGAGATGATGGTGCACACCTTGGGCTGGACTGTACACTGCGCTAACACCTCTGAAATCCAGGAAATACAAAGTTAAGTTACATGCCACCTGTTCAAAGCATCCTTAGTTCTGCCCCTTTTAAGCTGTGTCCCACCATGTCCACAACATACCATTCCCATCAGGCAGAGCAGTTTTCAATCAGTTTTAGCTCAGTGAGAAAAGTTATCTTTTAAACTGCGAGTCTCAATCCTAACTACAGCAGAGTTGCTGCTCCATTATCAGACTTCACTGTTAGCTACATCCATGCAGCCTAGCTTGATATACACCTGGACCTTTTCCCTAGTGAAGCCTGCACTTACTCCAGTCCCCTGCTCTCACAGACAGCTCCTGTGGCACTTTGTACCTCAAAGCAGCCCCCTGAAATCCCTATATTCACCCCATCATATAATTATGAGATGTTTCCTACAAAGTATCCATTGTAAAGTATCATTTTAAAATTCTTGATCTGTTTAACATTAATATCCTGTTGGGTTTGTATGTGCTATGATTGTATGTGAAGTTATGAAGTTTTGCTAGGTGTGTGTTACTGAAATATGTTCTGAGGTTGGAAACATCCACAACCAGCCTTTCAGGTGCAACAATGGAGTAGCCAGATGTGCTGATGGGCCATTAAAGGGAATTCACTTTCCCAGCAGCCATCCCAGAAGATTTCTCAGAGAGGTCACGTAGACAATGGAGATTACTTGACCAATGGAGGCAGACCCCCACCTCGCAAGCATAGATCTTTGCAGCAAACTGGAAGAAACTATAAAAGAAGGGATGTGACATCGTGATTGGCTTCACTCCTGCCACAACTCAACACCTGGAAGAAACATCTAGCGGACAAAGACTTTGAACTGTGGAGGGTGGTCCGGTGCTGGAGGAGAGACCCAGCCACTGTATTGAAGATCTGTGACCTGTTTGTACCATCTGTCAGGGTGAGACACTGCTTGATTCAAATCCTGTTTAGTTTATAGAACTCAGATTGCAAATTTACTTTTCTTTCTTAGGTAACCAACTTTGATCTCTATGTCTGCTACTTATAATAACTTAAAATCTATCTTTCTGTAGTTATTAAATCTGTTTTATATTTTACATAAAATAGTTGAAGTGCTTGGAAAATCTCAGCTCAGGATACAAAGGTTAGTGTGTGTCCTCTCCACATTGAGGGAGGGGCAGACTGGGTAATGAACTTACATTGCTCAGGCTTCTGACCAGCGCAAGACACTTCAGCTCTGGGGTCCTAGGCTGGGGAGCTGTGAGGATTGGCTGGAGCCTCTCTGCTGACGATTCATGAGTGGCTGGGAGAAGCATTCATGTAACTCAGCTAGGTGTGTCCCTTCCTGTGGATATCCGTGTAAATGCAGAACCTGCCAGAGGTCTGTAGCTTGCCAACAACCACCCAGTGGTGGGACAGAGGGCTCAGCAGTCCCCCAGTCCAGGTGACATCCTGGGATCCCCATCACAGCCCCTTCATAAAATCCTATTAAAAAACTTAGCAAGTTCCATTTTAACATTAGTTCTGTTTCATAGATTCATAGATTCTAGGACTGGAAGGGACCTCGAGAGGTCATCGAGTCCAGTCCCCTGCCCGCATGGCAGGACCAAATACTGTCTAGACCATCCCTGATAGACATTTATCTAACCTACTCTTAAATATCTCCAGAGATGGAGATTCCACAACCTCCCTCGGCAATTTATTCCAGTGTTTAACCACCCTGACCGTTAGGAACTTTTTCCTCGTGTCCAACCTAGACCTCCCTTGCTGCAGTTTAAACCCATTGCTTCTTGTTCTATCCTTAGAGTCTAAGGTGAACAAGTTTTCTCCCTCCTCCTTATGACACCCTTTTAAATACCTGAAAATACCTTTAAATACCTGTTGTTTTCTCTCACAACACTTCCTGGCAGTCTGCTCCAGAACCTCACTCCTCTGATGGGTAGAAACCTTTAGTTCCCAGCCTGAATTGAATTCAAGGCCAGATAATCCCCATTTCTTCTTGGTCGATTTGATTGTTAGCTTCAACAGTTCATCTCTCTCCATGTTGTTTACTCCCCTGATGCATTCGCAAAGAGCAATCACATCCCCTCTCAGCCTTCCCTTTGCTACCCAAAACAAGCTCAGTTTTTTTAGTCTCCTCTCTTACGGCAGGCCCTCCATGACCCTGATCATCCTGGGAGCCCATCTCTGAACCTGAAATTCATCCACCTCTGGCTGAGGTTGTGGGACACCCCACAGATGCCAGGACAGGAGAGCAGCCCCTCTTACAAAATATCCAGCTCCTGGGTGCTGATCCTTGGCATTGAGGAGAAGCTACAATTTGCTGCAGAAGTAGAAGAGGAGCCAGGGGAGGGATTTGAGTAGGGAGCGGACGACATGGTTGGAGAACAATTGAGGCAGCTGATTTTGCTGGCACAATGTTCGATCAGGCTCTTCATTTCTCTGGTGGGAGAGAAGAGCTTGAGAAGCAACAAAAGCACCTGGTGCCAGGGCTGAGACCCAACCAGAGTCCCCCTGACCACAGGGGAACCAGCCCCATGTAACCTCCTTGCCCAGCCACATGGCGATGGGGGAAATGACAGCAGGAAAACTTAGAGGTGTTCCAAGCCCCTGCAGCCAGGATTCCTCCAGCAGTAGCCGGCAAAGCAGCAATAGCCTGCTGCCCAGACAGCCTCTGGCCTTTTCAGTTTGCTGGTTTCCTCTTTGCTCTGCTCCGTTCCCTGCCTCCCTCTGCCCTCCATGGTCCTAGGCAGGACCTGAATTGCTAATATATTGAACAATCACATTCTAAAAAACAGTGTTTCAGCCCTTCTTCTTTCATCTTAAAGGAAGAGCAGAAGCTGTGTTTATTTCCCCTTTGCTAGTCTTTTGAATACACCCCACTGGTCCCAGAAATTACCTTTGTCTTTCTTCATTTCAGATCGCAAGGTTGCTAGAAGGAGAAAAAGGCAAATTATGAGCTTTCGTTCTGCCATGGTTATGGTGATATTCCAACGGTTGAACACAATGTGTTGTGCTTGTGAAAGAGAGGGACAGATTTACAGTCAGTGGTTTAAAACACACCTGTCTCAAATGCACCGTGTGATCAAGTGGGGTCAAGTGAAGGCAGGGAGGAGTCGGCTATGTGGGATGAGGATAGAACTTGGGGGCAGAGAGGTGTGATGATCTGGCAGAGTTGGGAGGGGAAAGATGAGGAAAGGAAGGAGATGTAGGACTGTTGTTTTTTGGGGGGATGCACAGGTCAGGAAAGCCTCATCCCTTAGTGGGAGAGGTTTCAGGGGACTCCAGAAACAAGGAATAGGAAAAATTGAACTTACCAAGTTCAGCAAGAATTTCTTCTAAAAGACAAAAAAGAGGAATTAATAATGTGTAATAGCTGTTAAAAATTTTAGTACAGTGGTTCTCTCCCCACCCCTGCTACCTTCATCCATTTTGTTATGTTTGCAAAGTCAAACACAGGCAGTTTTTGTTTGTTTGTTTCCTGTTTTGGGCATGCTCTCTTGTGACGTTTTTTATCACTAGAGTTGGGCAACATTTTTCAGCTGAAATCATCATCATCGGCAGTTCCTTGGTTCGCGGATGATCTCTACCACAGATTTACTTATGGGTCCTGAGATATCTCAGGAGTCCAATCCTGGAACCACAGATCTGCCCGCAGTAGGTACAGACATTTCCTAGCGGGTCAGCTCCCCATTGTGAGAAAGTTCTTTTTCCTTCCTTCAGCTTTGAGGGAAAGGCGCTTCTCCTCGAAGCGGGCCACTACCTGATGGAGGCTGACCACTGAGGTCAGTTGGTGGCTTGCTCCTCCCAGCTTGTGATGTCCACATCAGTTTTCTTGAGATACATTTTCAGTGTCTATTTGTAGCGTTTCCTCTGACCACCACGGGATCTCTGACCATGGGTGATCTGAGAGTAGATGGCTTGTTTTGGGAGGCGAGAGTATGGCATCCGCACACAATGTTCAGCGCAATGAAGCTGGTTCATGAGAATCATTGCTTAGTGCTGGTGACATTGGCTTCAGTGAGGATGCTGGCGTTAGCGTAGCAATCTTCCCATTTGATGCGAAGGATCTTCCAGAAGCATTGTCGGTGGTACCTCTCCAGACAGTTGGGTTTGCATCCCTAAAGGAGTGTAGGAGTCATATTTGTCTTATGGGTTATGTAAAAGGCCTGAGGCAGGCTGATGGAGCACTTTAGTCTTCCGAATATTGAGTCAGAGTCCTAGGCTTCGATGAGCTTGTGCAAAAAAATCCAGTGTGGACTGAAGGTCAGTCTTAGTGTGCACGAGGATGTCATCAGCATCTGGCCCTGCTGCCTTGCTGTTCTTCATTTGCATGATGGATCATGTTACTTCTTCGAGGGCAGGAGGATCAGCAAGAGATTCTCTTTCATGTCACTGAGGTATAGATTCGATGGTGGCATTAAAGACTGTTGACTCACGATTCAGGAGTGACTCAAAATGCTCCTTCCATCTGGCTTTGATGGCTTCATTGTCCTTAAAATATGTCAACCCGTCTTAGGCTTGGAGTGGTGTAGGACCATGGGATCATGGATTGTAGACTTGTTCATTTAAATTGCACAGATTACAGCTAATAGCCTTTTTGACTATTGGTACATCTGAATCAGGGCCGGCTCCAGGCACCAGCTTCTCAAGCAGGTGCTTGGGGCGGCCGTTCCGGACAGGGGCGGCAGTTCCAGGTATTCGGCGGCAATTCGGTGGAGGGTCCGTCACTCCGCCTGGGAGTGAAGGACCTCCCGCCGAATTGCTGCCGCAGATCGCGATTGCGGCTTTTTTCTTTTTTTTTTTTTTGGTACAAAGGCCCATGGTTCAGAAATCCCTTTCCTAGGCCAGTGTTCTCGACTCGGCTGACACATTGTCCCTGAAAGGGTCAGTTGAGAACTCAGCGTGCGCACAGCAAGCTGGAAATCTGCACAGTGTGTGGAGCGTGTGTATGTGACTTGGAGCTTGGCAGGGCAGCAGCACTGGTTCGTGGGGTTAAGGCAGCTGGGCTGTGCAGGAGCACTCCACAAAGCAGGGTGGCAGACATGGGGTCTGCAGCTGGGAGTGTGTCTGAGAGGCCCAGAAGCACATGGGATCCTGGGGTTAGGCCCACCCACAGCAGACTGGCGTCAGTCCAGAGAGGGGGTGACACAGGGCCTTGAAGTGATTTAATTAGCTAGCAAAACACCCCTACCTTGGACCCATGAGCAGCCTTTGCCATGGGAATCACAGCGTGAGAGCGGTGAGTCGGGGATCCTTTGCAATCTTCACAAAGAGCTTTGGCAATCTCCTTACAGAACCATGTGAGCTCCTTGCCATGTTCCCCACAGACATTCCCTTCCCTCCCCCTTTTTCCTGGTTTTAACCCCAGTTGTTTGATGAACTCTGCTATGCTGTCCAGCTGAGTGTTGGAAAGGTCTTTTCCAGAATGTGCATTTGGATGTTTAAAAGCGCGCTGGCGCAGCTTACTGACTCGCTCAGACCTCAGCGAAAAGAATATCCCCATTGTTATTGCTGCTTGCTGTGCACGCCACAATATCTGTGAGTGTAAGGGGGAGACATTTATGTCGGAGTGAGAGATTGAGGCAAATCGCCTGGCTGCTGATTACGTGCAGCCAGACACCAGGATGGTTAGAAGAGCACAGCAGGGCGCGGTGCGCATCAGAGAAGCTTTGAAAATGAGTTTTGTGACTGGCCAGGCTACGGAGTGAAACTTCTGTTTGTTTCTCCTTGATGAACCGTCCGCCCCCACCCCACCCGGTTCACTCTACTTCCCTGTAAACCAACCACCCCACCCTCCCCTCCCACCCTCGAGCAGCACATGCAGAGGCAATAAAGTCATGGTTACTTCACATTCATGCATTCTTTATGAATTCATCACACAACTAGGGGGATAATTGCCAAGGTAGCCCGGGATGGGTGGGGGAGTAGGGAAGGAAAAGGACACACTACAGTTTAAAACTTTAACTCTTATTGAAGGCCAACCTTCTGATGCTCGGGCAATCATCTGGGGTGGAGTGACTGGGTGGCCGGAGGCCCCCCCCCCACCGTGTTCTTGGGCGTCTGGTTGAGGAGGCTATGGAACTTGGGGAGGTGGGCTGTTGGTTACACAGGGGCTGTAGCGGCGGTCTCTGCTCCTGCTGCCTTTCCTGCAGCTCAACCATACGCTGGAGCACATCAGTTTGATGCTCCAGTAGACGGAGCATTGACTCTTGCCTTCTGTCTGCAAGCTGACGCCACCTATCATCTTCAGCCCGCCACTTGCTCTGTTCATCCCGCGATTCAGCCCGCCACCTCTCCTCTCGTTCATATTGTGCTTTTCTGTAGTCTGACATTGACTGCCTCCATGCGTTCTGCTGTGCTCTGTCAGCGTGGGAGGACATCTGGAGCTCCGAGAACATATCATCCCGAGTCTGCCGTTTTCTCCTTCTAATCTTCACTAGCCTCTGTGAAGGAGAAACATTTGCAGCTGGTGGAGGAGAAGGGAGAGGTGGTTAAAAAAGACACATTTTAGAGAACAATGGGTACACTCTTTCACGTTAAATTTTGCTGTTCACATTACACAGCACATGTACTTTCGTTACAAGGTCACATTTTTCCTCTTATATTGAGGGCCTGCCGGTTTGGTGTGAGAGATCACTCACGCAGTGCCAGGCAACAGATTTCGGCTTGCAGGCAGCCATGGTAAGCCACAGTCTTTTGGCTTTTTTAACCTTCTTAACATGTGGGAATGGTTTCAAACAGTAGCACCCTCCTTTCCCATACCAAGCACCCGTTGGGTTGGCCATTTAAAAGGGGCTGCGGTTTCCGGGTTAACATGCAGCACAAACCGAACTAACACCCCCCCCCCCCCAAATCTCTGGGATGATCACTTCACCCCTCCCCCCCACGGCGTGGCTAACAGTGGGGAACATTTCTGTTCAGCAGAGCAAGAACGGGCACCTCTGAATGTCCCCTTAATAAAATCGCCCCATTTCAACCAGGTGACCGTGAATGATATCACTCTCCTGAGGATAACAAAGAGCGATAAGGAATGGATGTTCTCTGCATGCCAGCAAACACCGAGAACATATGCTGCCATGCTTTGTTATGCAATGATTCCAGACTATGTGCTACTGGCCTGGCGTGGTAAAGTGTCCTACCATGGCGGACGGGATAAGGCAGCCCTCCCCAAAAAACCTTTTGCAAAGGCTTTGGGAGTACATGAAGGAGAGCTTTCTGGAGATGTCCCTGGAGGATTTCCGCTCCATCCTCATACACGTTAACAGACTTTTCCAGTAGCTGTACTGGCCGCGATTGCCAGGGCAAATTAATCATTAATCATTAAACACGCTTGCTTTTAAACCATGTGTAATATTTACAAAGGTACACTCACCAGAGGTCCCCTGTGTGCCCTCAGGGTCTGGGACCACGCCTTGGGTGAGTTCGGGGGTTACTGGTTCCAGGTCCAGGGTGATAAACATATCCTGGCTGTTGGGGAAACCGGTTTCTCCGCTTCCTTGCTGCTGTGAGCTATCTACATTATCTTCATCCTCATCTTCCTCATAGCCCGAACCTGCTTACCTGTGTGTTTCTCCATTGAAGGAGTCAAAGCACATGGTTGGGGTAGTGGTGGCTGCACCCCCTAGCATGGCATGCAGCTCTGCGTAGAAGCGGCATGTTTGCGGCTCTGCCCCGGACCTTCTGTTTGCCTCTCTGGCTTTGTGGTAGGCTTGTCTTAGCTCCTTAATTTTCACGCGGCACTGCTGTGCATCCCTGTTATGGCCTCTGTCCTTCATGGCCTTGGAGACCTTTTCTAATATTTTGCCATTTCGTTTACTGCTACGGAGTTCAGCTAGCACTGATTCATCTCCCCATATGGCGAGCAGATCCCGTACCTCCCGTTCGGTCCATGATGGAGCTCTTTTGCGATCCTAGGACTCCATCCATGGTTACCTGTGCTGATGAGCTCTGCGTGGTCACCTGTGCTCTCCACACTGGGCAAACAGGAAATGAAATTCAAACATTCGCGGGGCTTTTCCTATCTACCTGGTCAGTGCATCTGAGTTGAGAGTGCTGTCCAGAGCAGTCACAATGAAGCACTGTGGGATAGCTCCTGGAGGCCAATAACGTCGAATTCCGTTCACACTACCCCAATTCCGACCTGCTAAGGCCGATTTTATTGCTAATCCCCTCGTTGGAGGTGGAGTAAAGAAATCGGTTTAAAGGGCCCTTTAAGTCGAAAAAAGGGACTTAGCCGTGTGAACGTGTCCAGGCTTAATTCAATTTAACGCTACTAAATTCGACCTAAACTCGTAGTGTAGACCAGGCCTCACTCCTGTTGTGTCTGTTGTGTAGATTGTGAGCTCTCTGGGCCAGGGAGTCTCTTGTTACACATCTGTGACTGGGGTTCCTAGGCACTAACACACCATCACAGATACTGATAACCATTAACAGCGAACAGGGGAATAAACAAATGTGCTGACTATACTGTGGCCTTCATCGCTCCTTCATCACTAACCCACCTCAGAGTAATACAGCACCACCCACCCCTCCTGAACTTCCCAGAGAGGGGCCACCAGTACAGATGTGGACAAGGGAGCGGGGTTGGGCAGAGGGAAGGTATTAGAGGGAATTACTGGAGACAGGCCCATCCAGCTCAGCATATCGGGGGGACCAGTAAAGGGCAGGGAGCCATTAGCTCAGCTGTAAATAGGGCCAGAGATCTCCTGCTGTTACCACTGGGCCTGCTGCCTCTGCCTAATCCTTTCTAGCAAAGTTACACAGACAACACACATGGTGACAGCCCAGCCTGGCACACCCACTCTGGCTGCCACCCCTTCCCCCACACACTGCTCGGCCTCGCTCCTATTGAATGTGGCAGTTGCGTTATAGACACACGTTACAGCTTAGCAATATCGCCTGTGTGCCCAGCACCACGTGTCCCTGCTGGGCTCCCCACTCAGCCCCTCTCCCTTCCCTTCCACTGTTCTCTGCTGCCCTTGGCTTGCCCAGCATCGCCTCGGGTTAGAAGCAAAACGAGGTCTGCATGAAGCATGGTCTGAGTATGCCTCTGCCCCACCCAGAGACCAGGGTGAAGCCCTGCCAGTCAGGTTTACTGGACCCTGCTTTAGCGCAGGGGGCTGGACTTGGTGACTTCTCCAGGGCCTATCCAGCCTGACATTTCTATCCATGAGCTCTGCTCTGTTTGAGACGCTCTGGGACTTGGAGCCTGACCAATTGCAATCAATGGTGAGATTCCCATTGGCTGCTGGGTTTGTCCCTAGGGCACATCTCATCACCCTGTGTATTGCAGTGTGTGTTGTTAGGGTCCTAGAGACCCCTGGGTTATTGTTATGGGGGCCACTGAGCTGAGCTCACAGAGTTCTGTCTCCTCTGTGACATCTCCTCTGGGTTTTGCTATCCTGCCCCTGAAAATGAAATTGTCAGAAAGTAACAACATAGATCAATGTATTTGACAAACGTATTTAGCAACTATTTATGATCAGTTCTTGGGCAGCTGACAAACCAGAATGGAGGTTGAGCTCACTGGACACATCACATGCTGCACATTATTCCCCCAGCTCTGCTTTTCAGCCCTTCTGTCCCTCCCCCACAATCCCCCCTGCCCCCCCCCCCACACACACATACACTCTCTGGGTCTTGGTCTCCTGACTTGTATTTACCCCTTAGCTCTGCCTGAGGAATTACTAGGGTTACTCCCATGTTATTTCTGTAGCCCCCTCAGTGCCCTGGGCATGTTCTATGGTTCCTGCCCTGGGAGCTTCCAGGCTGGGCTGGGTTTAGGGGCTCACTAATGGGTGTAAGCAGGGAGGAGGAGGAGACGTCTGCAGGCCCAGGGCAGTAGGTCAGGGTGGGTGTTCCAGGCATGGAGGAAGATGCAAAGATAGAAGGACATTGGGCAGGGGCAGGCAAGAGGCTGGCATGGACTAACACATAGGGTGAGGGGCAAAAAGCTTCCTGGGTTCTTTCCTCTATCCCCTTCCCCTGGCCCAGCTACCAGATTCCCTTCCCCAGCTCTCCCCATTCCCCATCCCCTCTCTATTGTGCTGGGACCAACTCCCCTCACACGGCTGAGTCTGCAGCACAGAGCAGACCATCTATTTGACACTGGTGACGCCGCACCTGGAGTATTGTGTTCAGTTTTGGTCCCTCCACTACAGAAGAGATGTGGATAAATTGGAGACAGTCCAGCGGAGGGCAATGAAAATGATTAGGGTGCTAGTGCACATGACTTATGAGGAGAGGCTGAGGGAACTGGGCTTGTTTAGTCTGCAGAAGAGAAGAGTGAGGGGGGGATTTGATAGCAGCCTTCAACTATCTGAAGGGGGGTTCCATAGAGAATGGAGCTAGGCTGTTCTCAATGGTGGCAGATGACAGAACAAGAAGCAATGGTCTCAAGTTGCAGTGGGGGAGGTCTGGGTTGGATATTAGGAAACACTATTTCACTAGGAGGGTGGTGAAGCACTGGACTGGGTTATCTAGGGAGATGGTGGAATCTCCATCTGTCAGGGTTCCCTCCCCACGCTGAACTCTAGGGGACAGACATGGGGACCCGCATGAAGACCCCCTAAGCTTATTTCTACCAGCTTAGGTTAAAAACTCCCCAAGGCACAAATCCTTCCTTGTACCTTGGATTAGGTAACGCTGCCACCACCAAGTGATTTAAACAAAGATTTAGGGAGGGCCACTTGGAGACCTACCTTCCCCAAATATCTCCCCAAGCCCCTACACCCCTTTTCCTGGGCAGGCTTGAGAATATATCCTCACCAATTGGTACAGGTGAACACAGACCCAAACCCTAGGATCTTAAAACAATGAAAAATCAATCAGGTTCTTAAAAGAAGGATTTTAATTAAAGAAAAGGTAAAAGAATTACCTCTGTAAAATCAGGATGGTAAGTACTTTACAGAATAACAAAAGACTCAAGAATACAGAGGATCTCCCCTCTAAGCAAAACCTTAAAGTTACAAAACCAGGCATAGTATCAGAGGGGTAGCCGTGTTAGTCTGAATCTGTAAAAAGCAACAGAGGGTCCTGTGGCACCTTTGAGACTAACAGAAGTATTGGGAGCATAAGCTTTCGTGGGTTAGAACCTCACTTCTTCAGATGCAAAACCAGGCATAAACCTCCTCTTACACAAAGGAAAACACAAGCCAAAATAAAAGTAAACTAACACATTTCCTTGCTAAATACTTACTAACTCTATAGGAGTTGGATTGCTTGCTTCCTTGATCTGACTCCAGCAAGCACACAGAACAGACAGACAAAGCCTTCCCCCCCACCCAGATTTGAAAGTATCTTGTCCCTTTATTGATCCTTTTGGTCAGGTGCCAGCTTGAGCTTCTTAACCCTTTACAGGTAAGAGGATTTTGTGCCTCTGGCCAGGAGGGACCCCATAGCACTGTATACAGAAAGGTGGTCACCCTTCCCTTTATATTCATGACACCATCCTTTTAAGGCCCAGCTTGACAAAGCCTTGGCTGGGATGATTTATTTGGTGTTGGTCCTATTTTGAGCAGGGGGTTGGACTAGATGACTTCCTGAGGTCTCTTCCAACCCTGATATTCTATGATTCCATGATGGGTACAGCAACGCTTTGGTGGTCTCAGTCCTGCTCCCTGTGGCTGTTTCACTCCTCCTCATGAGCAAAGAGTCCCTAGGGCAGTAAATGGCAGGACGTTCCCTAACACTCACTGGCCACGTCGCACTCACTGGGCCCCCGGGACTGGCTTCCTTTGGGAGTGGCCCTGAGGGAATCTGGGAATCCCCCTGACTTGGAGCTGATGCCACTGGGATGCTCTTGGAGATTGTGTGGGAGGTGCTAAAATGAGGGGCCCTAGGCCCCAGGACATTCTGAAATCCTGCTGCAATTCTCTGAATTTTATACGATTTAAAAAAAAATTGAGGACAAAAATTGCAAGTGCCCATGTGGGACTCTGTGAGTGTGTGTGTGGGGGGGCAGCCTGCGTTGAGCTGGCCTAGTCGTTCTTGTTCTGAAAGGGCCTCACCACTGTACCGAGTCCCTTACAATGGACAGTGTCAGTGTTATGGAGGCCCCGAGAGATTGTGGCTTGGTCTACAGATAAATGTTGTGTTGGCAAAGCTAGCTTGCTTAGGAGTTTGAACCCGCCTCACCCCCAGCCCACATAGGTATGCCAGAAAAAGCCGCCCTGTGGCCCTTTTGTTGGTACAATTTGTTCCCGTCAGGGAGCTGGTGTCATCTCTCCTGGGGAAAGCATTCTCTGCTACTATCCGCTGCATCTCCACTTGGCAGGAGGGGCTGTTGCTCATCTTGCTGCATAGACGAGGCTGAACCATCTCCTCAGCCCACAGCCTCCCAGCCTACCCATTGCAGCAGCTGCCCCCCACAGGCGCTCCCTTGCATACAGGTACATGGGGCTCCCTGCGCAGCTCCAATCCACAGCCAGGCCGTGTCAGCAACTAGCACACGATGTTCTCACGGTGATGTGATTCTGGACAGTCTGGAACCTGTCCCTTGATAATACAGGAAGCTCCATCCCTCCACCACGCTGCTCTTCCCACATCCTGGGGCTGAACAGTTGATCAGGGCTGCCACAGGAAGAGCTCCCCTTCCCCTCCCCCAGCATCCCGAAGCCGTTCTCACGGGAGGGGAGCTGCCGCCTCTGACATTACAAGAGGGTGACACAAGAGGCGATACAAGAGGCTGCTGATCTGGGCCAGGGTTACTGACCAGTGTGTGCTCTAGGGGGCCCAGAGACATTGGGGTCCCATACAGCCCCGCGGTACCAGTACAACCCTTGCCCTCCTCACATGACATACACACACCACACACACACACTGCATTTGGGGCCAGCAAATGAGTGAGGGCCAACACCTGAATGAGAAGCAGGAGGCAGTGGGATTTCGGGGAGGGGAGAGATATAATACCTTTGTGTCACATGTGGATTCTTCAGCCACCCCCTCTCCTGCCTGCAGCCACTGCCCCCTCTCCTCCCCACCCAGAGAAGGGCCGTAGGCCTGGCTGCTTCCCCCCAGCCTGGCTGGCCAAACTCGGCAGTACAGCCAGTGTAGACATGCCCCAGAGCCAGGCAGGCCTGGAGTTATTGCCTGGGCAGATTCCTGGCACATGGCTCTGCTGGCTTCTGCCTTCAGCCACCCCCACGCCCCCACAGATTCCCTGCAGCAGTGGATCCTTCCCAGAGATCTCCTGCTCTAACTACTGGGCCTGCTGCCTCTGCCTAATCCCTTTCTAGCAAGGTCTCACCGAAAATGCACATGGTGACAGCCCAGCCTGGCACACCAACTCTGGCTGCCCCCTCCCCCCCACCACACACACACATACCCCTCTTCCCCTGTGCTATACTCTGCCTTGCTCCTATTGAATGTGGCAGCTGCATTATAGACAAACACGTTACATCTCAGCAATAGTACCTGTGTGCCCAGCACCCCATGGCCCTGCTGGGCTCCCTGCTGAGTCCCTCTCCCTTCCCTCCTGCTGTTCTCTGCTGCCCTCGGCTTACCCAGCATTGCCTCCTGTGAGCAGCAAAATGAGGTCTGCACAAAGCCTTGTCTGAGGATGCCCCTCCCCCACTGCACCCAGAGACAAGGGTGAACCCCTGTCAGTTTATTGGACCTTGCCTCAGTGCAGGGGGCTGGACTTGGCAGGGCCACCCGGGGTGGGGGAGAAGTGGGGCAATTTGCCCCAGGCCCTGCAAGGGC
The DNA here is from genome assembly GCF_011386835.1 of Chrysemys picta bellii. Lineage (NCBI taxonomy): Eukaryota > Metazoa > Chordata > Testudines > Emydidae > Chrysemys > Chrysemys picta. The sequence goes on along the minus strand of NW_027053064.1, from coordinate 5,545 downwards.
CCCGCGAGCCCTGGCCCGGTGGTGGTCCAGGTCTTTGGTGGCATTTCGGCGGTGGGGGGTCCTTCAGTGCTGCCGAAGACGCGGAGCGACTGAAGGGCCCCCCGCCGCCGAAATGCCACTGAAGACCCGGACCGCCGCCGGGTGAGTACAAGTGCTGCAGCTCCCCCGCTTTGCCCAAGGCTCCCTGAATCCTCTGGGCGGCCCTGGGACTTGTTGACATCTCCAGGGCCCTTCCAATCCCACATTTGGAACTAGTGGTCACCAAATGAAATTAATAGGCAGCAGGTTTAAAACTAATATAAGGAAGTATTTCTTCACACAATGCACAATCAACCTGTGGAACTCCTTGCCAGAGGATATTGTAAAGGCCAAGACTATAACAGGGTTCAGAAAAGAACTAGATAAGTTAATGGAGGATAGATCTATCAATGGCTATTAGCCAGGGTGGGCAGGGATACAAAACCATGCTCTTGAAGTGTCCCTAGCCTCTGTTTGCCAGAGGCTGGGAATGGGCAACAGGGGATGGATCACTTGATGATTACCTGTTCTGTTCATTCGCTCTGGGACACCTGGCATTGGCCACTGTTGGAAGACAGGATACTGGGCTAGATGGACCACCGGTCTGACCCAAAGTGGCCAGTTTTATGTTCTTATGACATTTCTTATCAGTGGGCTCTGACGTATCTGAGACTCTCTGGGCCTTGGAACTGACCCTAGCGCACAGCTCATCACCTGTGTATTGCTATGTGCATTGTTAGGGTCCTAGCAACCCCTGGGCTATTGTTACAGGGGGGCACTGAGCTGAGCTCACAAAGTTCTGTCTCCTCTGTGAAATCTCCTCTGGGTTTCCGCCACCCTGTCCCTGAAAATGAAAATGTCAGAAAGTAACAACAGCCCTTGCGCTGACCCGAGTGATTCTGCAGGGACACGGTGGTCCAGAGTCTGACGTTCACAGCCCAGCCCAATCCAGGCTCAGATAAGACTCAGGTGCAGCTTTCACTTTGAATGTGGCAAACCCCAAGTTCCTGAAGAGGAAGGAGCAAAGAGAAACTAACAATGTGATTTTATCAGCTGTTCTTTTATGTGGCCATATTATTGTTTCCAAGGAAAGAGGTGAGAATGGGAGAGAAAAATCCTATTTAAAAATTAAGGGGAAAAGCTATCAAGACACCCTAGTTACTGTCCAACTGTTCCCGATCATTACTCAGGGCATTCTCCCCTCCCCCATCATTTACAATCCAGCTGAGATGATGACCTTGGGTAACAGCAGCAGAAAGGGGCAAGTGACGAGCATCAGGGACAAAGGGTAACAATAAGCATCAGTTGATTGAGCTGCAGAGGGGAGCGATGTCCAGTGGGAGCCTCTGGGGGTCAGAGTCTCCTTTTTTATTGCACATCATTGAACTCTTATCTGACAGAGAGGCCCTGAGTTGGGGTAATAGCAAGGCTGAGCCCATGTGCTCCAGAAAACACTGATAGGAAATGATAATTAAACACTCCACTGCCTGTGCTGACAGAGCTCAGGGGCTCTGAGATGCTTCAGGTGCAGCTCTGAAAGAAGTTCCAGTGTCAGGCTGCACAATTCCTTGCCCTGCTACAGACGCCCTGGGTGGCCTTAGGCAAGTCACTTGGGCCCAAAGTTTCAAAGGTGTTTTGATGTCTAAAGATGCAGATAGGTATCTAGTGGGATTTTCAAAGGTGTCTGGGCACTGAGCTTCCAATGGGAGTTAGGCACCTCGATGCTGTTGAAAATCCCACTAGACACCCAACTGCATCTTTAGGTGCCCACAGACCTTCCAAACTCTGCCCTTAGTCTCTGTCCCAGGTTTGTAAAGCTATTTAGGCACTTAAAGATTCAGACAGAAGCCGAGTGGTATTTTCAAGAGTGCCTGTGTGAGTGAGGTGCCTGGCTCCCATGAACTCCCTTCAGCTGTGATCCTGCCCCTTCTCTATTCGCCCCAGGTATAATCAGTCGAAGGCGCTTCCTGGTAGGAATGGCCATGCAAACCAGGGATTTCTGCTGAATGTTATAAAATATTCATGGGAAGCAATGTTTGAAAATTAAGGCCCTAATCTAACAAGCATATGCATAACTCTCACAATGCAAGGAAACCCACCAAAGCCTGAATCACAAATATTTGCACCAAAATCCTGTTTATAAGAATTAAATTCATCCATTCAGGACTCAGAAACAATCCCATGTGACCTGTGTGTCCAATCAGAACTAACCCATGCAGATCAATGTATTTGACAAACGTATTTAGCAAATATTTTTGAATAACAAATAAATCTGAAAAAATTGTGGTCAGTTTGTGGGCAGCTGAGAAACTGGAACAGAAGCTGAGCTCACTGGATACAACACATGCAGTACATTATTTCCCCCAGCTCCGCTTTCAGCCCTTCTGTCTCTCCCCCACCCCCACACTCTCTGGGTCTTGGTTTATTTACCCCTTTGCTCTGTCTGAAGAATTACTGGGGTTACTCCCATGTTATTTCTGTAGCCCCCTCAGTGCCCTGGGCATGTCGTATGGTCCCTGTCCTGGGAGCTTCCAGGCTGGGCTGGGTTTAGGGGCTCACTAATGGGTGTAAGCAGGGAGGAGGAGGAGAAGTCTGCAGGCCTGGGGCAGTAGGTCAGGGTGGGCGTTCCAGGCATGGAGGAAGGTGCAAAGATAGAAGGGGTAGGCAAGAGGCTGGGGTGGAGCTAACATGGAGAGGGGCAAAAAGCTGCATGGCTCCTTCCTGTGAGTGGGTTTCCTTCACCCAGCCAGGGCCTATTGCTCACACAGTCCTGGGGCAGGGGTCTCACTCCCCTTCCCCTGGCCCAGCTAACAGATCCCCTTCCCCAGCTCTCCCCATTCCCCCTCCATAGGGTTACCATATTTCAGCAAGCAAAAAAGAGGACGGGAGGAGCCCCGCCCTAGCCCCGCCCCTGCCCCTCCCACTTCCCACCCCCCCAGAACCCTCAACCCTCCCCCCGTTCCTTGTCCCCTGACTGCCCCCTCCTGGGACCTCTGCCCCTAACTGCACCCCAGGACTCCACCCCCTATCTAAGCCTCCCTGCCTCTTGTCCCCTGACTGCCCCAACCCTTATCCACACTCCCACCCCCAGACAGACCCCTGGGACTCCCACGCCCCATCCAACCACTCCCCACCCCCTGACAGCCCCCCCAGAACTCCCAACCCATCTAAACCCCTCTGCTCCCTGTCCCCTGACTGCTCCGATCCCTCTCCCCACTCCTGCTCCCTGACAGCTCCCCCGCAGAACTCCCAACCCCCCACCCCTCCCGCTCCTTGTCCCCTGACTGCCCCCTCCTGGGACCCCTGCTCCTAACTGCCCTCCAGAACCCCACCTCCTACCTAAGCCTCCCTGTTCCTTATCCCCTAACTGCTCCTTCCTAAGACCCCCCCCAACTGCCCCCCAGGACCCTACCCCCTACCTGTACCCTGACTGCCCAAAACTTTCTCCACTCCCCCCAAAAAGCCCCCCCCGAACTCCCGACCCCCCCCGTTTCTTGACTGCCCCCTCCAGAACCTCCCTGTCCCTTCTCCTGCCCCCTGGCCCCCTTACCCTGCTGCTCAGAACAGGGTGTTGGGCTCTGTGCGAGCCGGACATGTGGCTGCGCTCCCCAGCACAACACACAACACGGTCCCTGGCCCTGCACAGTGCTGCTGGAGCCGGGCGCGGGGCTGCCGGGGAGGAGCTGCCGGCTCAGAATGCAGGGAGGGAGGGAGGAGGAGGAGCTCCTCTACAGCTGCTCCGGAGTCCAGCCCGTGACTTTCCTGCAGCCCTCCCAGCCGCTCGCTCTGCTCTGCCGGGGGGGGGGGGGGAAATCCCGGACATTTTGAGTGATTTACAAATTCCCCCCCGGACGCTATTTTTAGCACAAAAAGGAGGACATGTCCGGGTAAATCCGGACGAATGGTAACCCTAGCCGACCCAGGCTGGAGACGCGCCTCCTCCCCCCACACCCTCCTTACCTGCTTCAGGCTTTCCGTGAATCAAATATTCGTGGGAAGCAGGGGAGGGGGCGGAGACTTTGGAGAAGGGGCGGAGTTGGGGCGGGGGGGCATGGGCGGGGCCCCGTGGAGTGTCCTCCTTTTGGAGGCTCAAAATATGGTAACCCTAGACCAGGTCGGCCCGCCCAGCACTGCCACCGCCGGCCCCCGAGCCCCCGGCCCGGCACCGCCGACCGCCGGCCCCCCGGCCCGGCACCGCCGGCCCCCGAGCCCCCGGCCCGGCCCGGCCGACCTCCGTCCCCCGAGCCGCCGGCCCCCGAGTCCCCGGCCCGGCACCGCTGGCTCCCGAGCCCCCGGCCCGGCACCGCTGACCGCCGGCCCGCATGTCCCGATTTTCCCATACATGTCCGGCTTTTGGGGATTTCCCCCCGGACGGGAATTTGGAGCCCAAAAAGCCGGATGTGTCCGGGAAAATCCGGACGTATGATAACCCTACCCCTCCATCACACTGAGACCAGCTCCTCTCACAAGGCTGAGTCTGCAGCACAGAGCAGCCCTTGCAGCAGAGCCTGGTGCTCTCACACCTGCCTCCTGTGCCGTTTCACTCCTTGCCATGGGCACAGAGTCCCTAGGACAGTAAATGCCGAGGCGTTGGGACTGGCTTCTTTTGGGCGTCAGATCAGGCAGTTAATGGCCCTGAGGTGACCTGGGAATCTCTTCAAACCTAGCGTACAGCTGACCCTGCTGGGAGGCTCTGGGAGGCTGTGGGGGAGACGCTTAAATGAGGGCACCTAGGTCTGCTCCACTAGGACAGTCTGAAATTTTGCTGCCATTTTATACAATTAAAAACAAAGTTGAAGCCATAAATTGTACGTGCCCATGCGGGATGCTCTGTGTGGCAAGCAGCCTGTGGTGAGTTGGTCTAGTCATTCTAGCTATTGTAATGAAACGGCTTCACTGCCATACTGCGCCCCTTGCAATCACTAACAAGACAGACAGGCAGAAATCAGCAATTTCTCAAAAGGACAATTTCCCTCTGCTTTGCACAGTCTCCTCCCCTCCACTCCCCTCCCCTCTGTCCGGCTGACAGCCCCAAATCCTCCTACCACCCTGCCTACCCCCATAGGAAGATACTCAGCAGCATTCTGGTTGTAGAAGAGGGATTTGAAATACCAGTATAGCCAACCACAAGCATAGGAGCACAGAAAATCATGAGCCTGGCCCCCAAAAGATAAAAAATAAATCATGCCTTCTGGTCTGCTTGGGGATTTTTGAACTCCTACTCCTCCACTCTGTCCCCTATCCAGCCCCTGATGTTCCCAGCCACATCCATCCCCTGAGGAGACCCCTTGCATTTGCCCCCTGGCAGGAGAAACCAGGCAAGCCAGCTGGTAAATAGATGATATGGTGGACTGGCTATTTGGACCAGGATCAGTTATGGTTGGCATCATGTTACCAGGATTGCTGACCCCAAATGTTAGAAAGTCATGAACCTGGCCCCCAAAACACCATGAAATTTATTTAAAAAAACCGAAACAAAACACATTTTCTCCCAAGACTTCTGGCCGCACTCACTTTCAAGCTTCTG